>NW_020555900.1:0-16039 GCF_003254395.2 Apis mellifera
AAAAAGCGCGAGAAATATAATTTGAACATTTCAATCGTCTAAATTGTTTAGCTATAATAAGGTATAACACAATTATTATATCAAATCGAAATTTGGAAGAGCGAATGGTGAGAATTTTAAATATAAAATTTTATATTATTAAATTATTCTTTAGTTTCCGAGATAAAGAATAAATATCTGTGTGTAAATAAATAAAAATCATGTGTGTGCATGCATGCACGCGCATATGTATTTGTAATAGTGCATTAATATTCAATTGCCTCTTATTTATTATTTCTATAAATATATTAACTAGCATCCAAAATGTATAATAGGTGAATTATAATATCGCTGATTTATCGTAAGTTTAGTTATTGTAATTTTTAATCGTTCAAAGTTATATCTTATACATAAACTTACTGATATCAAAGTAGAGGATACTAATAAATAATGATAAATAATGATATTAGTTCATTTATTATATATATTTTGAATATCTTGAGTACACTATCACAGTGTATTTTTAGAAACAATAAATCAGCGATTATATACTATCTTATATATTTATACTTATTCTATCATAGATGTACAGTCAAAATTTAATATAATAATAGCAATAATTTATTTTTTTATTAAATTTTTATTAAATTATTTTTGTATTTCGAAAACTATAAATTTGTAACAATTCGGATTACAATCATTATAATTCTTGATATAATTAATATATTTTTTGAACAAGCTATCTTACAATTCTAATACTACATTCTAATCCTACATTCTAATACTTTATTTCAATGTTACAAAAATGTACTAAAAAATAGCACTAAAATATATTTACTATAGATATTCTTCCATAAATCTATAATAAATGAGATGAATATATTAACTTCTTTTCACTTATATTTAATTGTATAATATTTTGCTAAATATTTACTTAATAATATTTTTCAATTTGATATTTGATTTTTTCATTATTTAAAAACTTTATAAATTCCTTTTTCAATGGATGTATATTTTGATATCATTTCAACTAAAAAATTTTTTTATACTTATTTTATATTATTGTGTGAGTATATTTCTATATTTTTATACATTTTGTTCATTTTTATGATTTATATTTATATTTCCTTATGTATTTAAAACGCTCACTTTATATTGTTACAGAAAATATTTATATCCAAATTTGTTGAATATAATGAAAATAATTTCAATTTATTTTTATCATACGAATTTTTATTTAAAATATTTATGTTGAAGAATAAAGCTTAATTTGATTTTTTTTTAATATCTTTATGTCTTACTACGCATGCGTATATATAGAAGTAAATGATATTTCCAAAAAACCATAGAGCGAAAGTAGGGAAAATAGAAAAAAAGACTGTCATATTATTTTTTTATATTATAATATGGCATTGTTGTCCATTTAATTATTTATTTTTATATTTCTATTATATTTTTATATTCTATATTTCGCAACATTGTCTTTCATTGCTCATATCAAATTTTATTTTTAATAAAATTTAAATCTTAATTTAAATTTAAATTAATTTAAATCTTACAGTTTTATAAACCACAATCTTTCTTGACATGCTTTACTTAAAGGAATATATTTTGCTTTGAAAAAATTGTCTAATTTTGATTGAAGATAAAGCAATGTATATTTAATCTGTATTTTATACTTTACACTATTTTCACTATATTCGCTGTTTGATTTTCTATTCTGTATTCTTCAAATCCATATTTGCATATTGAATTAATCATTTCTTTTACTGCATTCTATTTTCAATTTATAATCTAATGTACATTTTAGATATTGTA
This sequence comes from Apis mellifera, assembly GCF_003254395.2. NCBI lineage: Eukaryota > Metazoa > Arthropoda > Insecta > Hymenoptera > Apidae > Apis > Apis mellifera. The sequence continues at coordinate 1,798 of NW_020555900.1, forward strand.
TGACTTTTTTTTATTTTCTGTTTATAGATTTTTCTATTTAATATCCTCATACTTGTAAATATGTCCCGTTAAATATACATTAAATTTCCGCTTTGAAATTTTATATTATTTTATACTGATTTATCCTGTATTTCTTTATAATCAGTATATTAATATAAATAAATTATATATATAAATATATATATAAATATTTTGCTTCTTCTAAATTTTATGTTTGCAAAATCTTATATATTTTCTCTGATATATGTAATAAATTTTATCTTTATAATGAATCTATGTTATATTATAGTATATATCTCATTATTTTTAGTTCACTTGAAATATATTTATTTCAATACAGATTGTTTCATACAAAATTCCTTTTGATTTTACTTTTATATATGAACCAGTAAGCTATTAACTCGTAAAGAGAAATATTTTTTATGTAATACTATTGTTTTATTTGTTTTTAATAATGCTTCGTTTATTAATCTAGATTCGATTGCATTTTCCTGTATGATATCGTGCATATCTATTTAATTCTAGAAACACTTTTATTATTTTTATGTTCCAATCTTCATCTTTTTCATTTTGTGCATTTTGTTTTCTTATTTCATATTTATTTTTTTTCATTTCAAATTTTCATTTCAACTTTATTTTTATTTCTATTTTCATAATCATACTTTTTTTATTTTGAGATTCCTTTAATTTTTTTTTCTTTTTTACATATTTGCATTATTTAAAAAATGTATCATTCTATAATTTTATTTATTTTTAAATTAATTAAGCAATATGAATGTCTTATTATATTTCACGAAATATAATTTCTTAATTTTGTTATTGTGTCTACGTTCTTCTGCATATATATTCCAAATATATATAATATAATATTTTACTCTGATTTCATTAAATACTCATACCATGTCTTATTATAATCTGTTTATAAATTTTAAAGAAAATTTGCCATTATTATTATCTCATTTTAATATTTCTTTATCAATGTACTTAACAAATGTCATTTCAATTAGATATCTATTTTATCTCTCTGCTATCCTATTCTATTGCAGTGAATACAGCGAGTCCCCTTATTCCTTCATATTTTAAATAATTTATCAATTCATATTATATATACATTCACATATTTTTTCCCTTTATTTAATCCGATAATTTTTTATTAAATTTATTTTTTGTGCATGCAATATATTCTTTGATAAAAATAAAAGTTTCAATTTATTTATTAACAATTAAATCTTGTATATATCAAAACCATCAAATATCATTTTGCTGCTTATAAAAATTATTTACATTGATTGATATGTATTATGTATGCCTTAGTGTACTATAATTCTTTAAATTTATTTAATCTTTTCAGGATATTTTTTTTAAATATATCTCACATATTCTTATTCTTATATATCTCACATGTTCATATATTCTTATCATTAATATATTTAATTCTTTCTATCTAATCTTTTTTTAATATTTTGTATATGGCATTCAAGTCCTTATGCTCTAATTTCCTGTATCAGGAATATATACAATTATTTTTTATTTAGCATTAATAACACTTTATAGTTTATTTATTTAATTTATATGAGTTGTCGAAGCTGTTATCGATGCCTATAATTATTTCACTATCTTTTATTCGCATTGTGCGGATATGCACAAATTGATTGTATTTTATTCATATGGCTGTTATTAGGATCCATTTGATATCTCTAATTGATTATTACTAATCAATTCAAAATTTTACAAATGCTTTTTAATTAACAATACTTCTATTTTTTTCTTTTATTATTTAAAAATTATAACGCATATATATATATTTCTCTATGTTAGTCTAGAATATTTTTTACAATGTACACAATTTCTTACATATATATTAACCTGAATTGTATTCTTAATAATATACAAGAAAGTGAATCTTAATTAAATGTTTTATCGAGCTCTATGTTTGTAACTTGTTGAAAAATGAATAAATTTTCAATAAATTCTTTTAATTCTTTTTTATCTTTATTCTTATTACGTATATGTACATTGTGTATGTGTACAATGATAGCTTTTATCAAAAAGGAGAATAGATAAAAGATAGAATAATGAATCTAAATATAATGTTATGTTAATGTTCATTCTTTCTCATAACGTTAAATATGTATTTATGTTATTTTCAATTCATTTAGTTCTTTATTTCTATAATTTATATGATTTATATCAATATGATTATATATTTGATATGTTTTTAAAATATACATATGTTATATTTTGCAACTATCCATAATTTTCAATGAAATTTGATAAATAACAATCAAATGTATTTTTTTTTGTATGCATTTATTAATATATTATAATAGTATGACATAATAACATTAATAATAACAATATAAGAATATAATAAGAATTAATTATATATAACATTAATTGTTATACATCTTAAAATTTGATTTGTTCATTTCGAAAGTATTTTTGAATGAGAACAATTATTTTATTTTTTGATTATAATTTTTAATTTTATTCTTAAACAATCTTATTTCAAATATTTCATCAAATTTAGAAAAATTCAAAGAACAATACAAATATCTATCAGTATAATAAAAAAATGTGAATATTTGAAGCGTTCGATTTATCATCATTCCAGAATCCAGAAAAATATAGATTACTATTTTGTGCCATAAGAATGTATATATTACGATTTCTTTATTTTTTATTTAACATAAAATAATTTTTTTAATTTATATAAATCAAAATAAAGTTAAATTATATATATATTATATATTATATATTATATATATAATATATATATATATATATATATATATATAATATATATATATATATATATAATATATATATATATATATTATATATTATATATTATATATATATATTATATATTATATATTATATATTATATATTATATATTATATATTATATATTATATATTATATATTATATATTATATTAATATATTATTATTTTATAATATATATTATATATTATATTATAATTATATGTTTTAATTTTTTTAATTTTCGATTAATTATTAATGTATTTAGTTAATTAATATGGAATTTTAATTAAATTGATTCAAATACAACTTTCTTATATACAAACAAGTATATAAAAAATTATATTCAACTTTCTTAATTTGAAATATCATATAATATCCCGTGGATTTTAGCAAATAAATAGATTGAGAGTTATTCAACCGGATTTGAAGAAAATGTTACACATCGATTCAATTAAATTTAAATAAAATCTTGTACAATATTAAATATCCTAACATTTTTTTGTAACTTTTTCACGGTTTTTCTTAAATAACAGGTTACATATAATATATTCCATTTTACATTAGATTAAAATTCCATTAGAATATTGATATAGTAGTGTATCTAAAAGAATATATAATCATTGTTTCGTTGAAAAGTTCTGCTATAAATACCATAGTATTTAATAGTGTATATAATAAATACCACTAATGAAACATTTTTAATTCTATTACTCCGCTGTTTCATTCTATCACATACATAAAAAAATTATACATTAAAAAATTTATAATTAATTAGTAAGTAAATTAATAATTAGTAATTATAATAATAATTATTTATTATTATAATTAATGTTAATCAATAATAAATTTTATTAAATATACATATATAAGAATTTTTTCTTATTTTGATACATATATTATAATTCATCAATGAAAGTTCTAAGTTTATATAAATATTCTATATTTAGATTTCCTTATTCTATAAAAAGATGTCATTTATATTCGATTACTTTTAAAATATTACATATTTATATAATAGTTATAAAATATTTCATACTTTTTGTATTTATATGCTAATGATTATATATTCTAATTTAGAATGTATTGTATAAGAATAATTTTCTATTTAAATATATAAGATCAAAATAAATTATATCTATTTTGATCTTATTTAAAATATTTTATTTTTTATTTTGTTCAAATGTTTTTATTTTGTTTAAAAGATATCATATGAATATTTTCAGATTTTTTTAAAGATTTAAAGATTTTGTTAAAGACAGGGCATGTGAAGCAGTTGGATCTGTAATCTGTATTTTCAACAGCTCGTCAATAATCTTCATAATTTAGGAGTGGATATGGTTTTCCTAATGTTTTCCAGACCTCTAATTTAAACAAAGATATTATAGCAACGGCTACTTCACAAGCCACATTTGCACGTCACGTGACGGACCACCGTGGGAGCAAACTCAAAAGTCCTGATCCTCACTGAGACGCGACCCTGCCCATTCTTCAAGATTGCTCTCCAACGCGACTATTGGTCCCCTTTCTATGTGCATTTTTCCCGAAAAGCAAGAAATAAAGGAAAAATCAAGGCTCGCTACAGTCTTGCAATAAAATTGATATAGAGATAGAAACTAGAGCAGATAGAATTCGACAATGAATATCATGAAATAAAAGTTAGAATCATCACAGTTAGCTGCAAAGTGTCAAAGTATTAGCATTCGTTCACTCAGAACTCATAAACGAATATACGGTCTACGGTAATAAGTGGTCCTTCGAGCCGTAACATTAGTTTAGGCACCGCATTTGTGCAATATTCAAAGTCGTTCACCATTTTCGATTTTAAGAAACTTTAAGATTTTTTTTCATAAAAAAAATAAATATAAAATATAGTATATATATAATATATATAATAATAATCTCATTTAAAATTTAGAAAATAAAAAAATAAAAGTTAATAACAACAATAATTTCAGGTGCAACAATTTTCATTACAACTTCTTCTTCATCCTTTAAAATTTATTGCTGGTAGTTATATTCTTAATAATAGATTATCAACATTGATGAATTAAATAAACGAATAATTTGATTATTCATTTGTTTAACTTATAAATTCTTTTTCAGTTTTTTAGTAGTATAATGACTTATTTGATTGCATCAGTACAAATAAGTTCGTCGCCAAATTTGATGAAGTCCTTAAACAAAACCTTTGGAGATTAATGGTTTGTTACTATTAAAATTATGGTTTTTTTATTTCTTAAATTTCATAGCATATCATTGTAATTTATGAATAATGAAGTAAAAAAAATATTGTTAGAGAAAAAAATCGATTCAATATTCGTGCTTTTTTATACTATCTCAAAGAATATTTTTAAAATTCAAAAAATTCAAAACAAGAACAAAATTGATGTACAAAAATGTTTATTAAAACTTATTTATTAAATTATGAATTTAAATTTTTGTTGGATTTTTCATATTATTTCATATAATGAAAATTTAAGTAATTGTGCATTAACATTGAGATTGTTGTAAATAATAATATTAATATTAATAATATAATATTAATAATATTAATTAATATAATATTAATTAATATTAATAATATTAATAATAATAATAATATTTTATTATTAGCGATAACATTAAAAAAAAATCAACAATTAAATTTATGATTCATGACTTCAAAATTATGAAATAGAAAAAGAAAATCACATTGAATCCTTTCTTAACACGAAAAATTAAGAAGTATATAAAATATAATCGCAAAGATATTTACAAGTAACATTATAATATAAGTGACAATATTCTAAATATCTATAAATATAAATAATACGATAATAATATAAGTATCTTATATAGCTACACAATTTGCCATTTATAGAATCATTAGTAAATTTGGCTAATTGACGATTCACTGGACGAACTGTGATTTCTATTTATCTTCACTTCTTTAGTCGTAGATAATGGCTCTTTCACATCTCTAAAACAAGTCTGGGCGATTTCCCCATCGAATTCCTATCTTTCTCCCATAATAAATCCATTAGTAACTATTTCATATTCCTAAAAAAAAATACCAAAATGCTTCTAAGCTTATAGATATACAAATATTGTGAGATTTATAAATAGTTTATTCGGAGAAATTTCTCGTAGAAATCTTTTTTTGTTATTACTGCAGACTTTTATTAAATCTAAACAAAGAGTGATGTTATCTGAGAAGATTGTTGTTTTTGAGAGTTTAGTTGATACTTATATATTTCTGACACTTCAATTTGACTGAATCGATTCTACAGTGACAGGTTTCAGACATTCAATAGCAAATAATATTATTTTAGTTTATAGAGGAAGTTTATAAAAGAGATATTCTGATTCTTGTTTCTCTTGAGATCATTGTATACAGATCATCATCCAAGCGAGGAATTTTTCTTGAACTTGGGAAATCGCGAGCCGGTGCGATATTATTAGTTATTATTAGGTCTCACCAGAAAACTATGATCAACTGAATTAAGAATTAAAGAATTTTTTGAGAGCACGAACTTTCTAACGAGAGTCTCATGGTGATCATGTTGTACTTTGACTACCGGATACAATTAGATAATTTGTAAGTATATTGTGCTTTGACTTGGATATGATTACATTGATATTATAAGAGATCTTGTTCTCTAATAAACATGTTCTCCATATATATATAACTATTTATATAGTCTACTCATTTTTAAGAAATATACCTCTTGCTATGCTATCTGTCATGTCAAGAACATTCTACAAGAACCTAAATATTAGCTTACATCCACTGAACTATTACCATAACACTGTTACGAGTGTGAACAAAATATATAGATCTTTAATTTAAATATATTTATAATTCTTTTCATATTAAATCGTACATTACATTACAATATATAATGTAAAAACTACTAGCTATAAGAGTTGTACAATAAGAAAACAAAATTATAACAAAAATTATTTTTCGTATTAAAAAATATAATAATTATATAAAATTCAAATTATAAAGTTATTAAAGTTTAAATTGAATATTGCACAAATACGATGATTGAACTGATGCTATGTTATCGTAGGACTATATAATCGTTTATGTTATGAGTGAACGAATGATGGTTTATTCTCATTATTCTATTCTATTCTAACTATTCTAACTATTATTCTAACTATTTGTGATTGACAACTGTAATGATTCTAATTGTTCGCGCAATAATAATATTGTAATGGTGATGGTGAATGTAAGCTAATAACTGGATATTTACAGAATGTTCTTCAACAGATATAACGAGATATATTTTTTAAAAATGACTGGATTATATTAATGCGGTTACACATGCGATGCATGTGAATGTATAAGAAAGCAAGATCTTTCACAATGTCACAACAGATGATCAGAACACGATGCGTAATTACAAAAAACTATCTAATTGTCGAATTTGGTAGTCAGATGAGGACGTATTCACCATGAGACATTTTTTTTTATCAATAACGATAGGTAATTTTGTCCGATGATTAGATGTGTTCACAAACTAATTATCGTATTCGATTGTTAGAATACAATGTGTTCACATGAAACTTTCTTACCAATTTTCTGAAAGCACGAGCTTTCAGAAAATTCCTTTCTAATTTAATTGAGACTGATCTCAGTTTCTCAGGCATAATAACCAATAATATTACGGTCAGAGTCTGACTCGCGATATTCCCAAGTTAGAGGAAAATTTCTTGAATAATATTGAACTATTGAGTCAGGAGTATGTTATGTCTGAATATGTTATCCTTGGATGGATTGTTGAGTATGTTTGGACTATGTTATTCTTGGAATCGGACTCAAGCCAAGTTCAAATATATCAAAAATATATAATTATAAATATCAACTGAACTCTCAAAAACAATTTTTTCTGATAATACCATACTTTGTTAGAGATTCAATACAGGTGTGATAATAAAAAAGGATTTCTATAAGGAATTTCTTCGAACAAGATGTTTATAAATCTCGTGAACAACGAGTGCTCTCAAACTGTATTCTAATATATTCTTACTGAATTCTGATTTATTTTATTTCTAACTGATCTGATTTAAAAGACAGTTTAAAAGACAGATTTTTTTTTCTAATTATTATTTTTCGTGAAAAGTTAAAATGGGATTAGAGAGATCAATAATCGCGTTGGAGGGCAGATTTGAAAGCTCTCGCAGGATGAGAGACAAGCTTGCACATTCATAGTGGTGCATCACAAGGCATTAGAAGCATAAATATGAAGTAGTTATTGTTGCTATATATTTATTTAAATTGAGTATCTGGAAAACGTTAGAAAATGTGCCCTCTCGTAAATTACTTTAAGATTATTGAAAATATTCCAGTTATTGAAAATAAAATCCAGATGGTTTGATAGCTTCACAAATCTTGGGTTTGTCCTTTAAAAAATGCCAAAAATATATCTCCTGCGAGTCAGCATTACACGAAACAAATAAAAACTCGAATACAAATAATTCAGAAAGAAATATCTTTTCTTGATAAAAATCATAATCTAAAGGTAACATTTATAGAAATAAAAAATGTATTAATAACATTGGCTAAAAATACAGAATATCTAATATATTTATGAACTAATTAACCTTAAATATATTATATTTATATTTACATTACATAACAAACTAAATCAATTAAAAAATTAAAAAATATTTAAAAGAAAATAAAAATTGCAAAATATTTTTAAAAGTTCGATAAAGTAGAAAGAACGATATTAAATATCAAAAATTTAATTTAAGAAATAGGCTGAACAGTCACCAAATATATCGAGTTTAAAAAAATATTTTCCTCTTATCCAAATATATTACAAAAAATTTCTAAAAAAAAATTAACAAATTAAATTAAAAAATAACAAAAAACATAGGTCAAAAAAGAAGATTATTATTTATTATAATTATTAGATAAATTAGGTAAATTTAATAAAATTTAATAAAATTTAATTATAATTAAATTAAATTAATTAATAATTAAATTAAATAAATCTAGATAAAAGAATAAAAAAATTCCTTATATAAAAACTCAAGATAAAAAAAATTTCTTGATATCAATCTAATATAAATAAATAGTAAAACTTTTTTGTATTAAATTTAATCAGTTATACTTATGACATATTTAAAAATTCATATAATTTGTGTTATTTTGTCATTATATGCTTTATTATTATTATTATTATTATAATTATTATTATCATTATTACTATTATTATCGTTGTCATTATTAATGTTGTTATCATCATTAGCATTATTATCATTATTATCAATATTATCATTATTATTATTATCATTATCATCATCATCATCGTTATTATCATCATCATTATTATTATTATTATATATTTGGTATGTATTTTTTTTCACACAACTTGTATATTTAAATAATTTCTTCCACCATATAAATATTTTAAATATTCATAAAAACTGTGTAAAAATCACATATTGAAATTAAAAAAAAAAATTTTTTAATTTATCTTGGATCAAATTTTTTCTTAAAATTACAACTTACAAAATACACTAACTAATGTAAGTCAATGAACTTCGACCAATAAATTAGCTGATTACTATTGTCTCTATCTCACTCATACTTGGTTTTTTCATCTTTAGATCATTGAATTGAAAAAAACTAACGTAAAAAAGTGAAAAGTTGCAATTGATTTACACATTGATCCATAAACGATATAAAACGCTCATATTTATTGTAAATTTTTTTCAAGTGAATCAAGTCTTAAATATACACATTACCCATACTATCAAATGTCTACTTTTAAAATTTTTTTTGAAAAATTTTATTTCTTTTATATACTCCTATTTAAGGCGTATTTCCATTTTTCGTTTTTAAAAATTAAATTGATATTGATGAATTTTTCTTTTTATATCACAATCGATTTCTTTTTATTATTATTATTTTTAACACATACAAAAGAAATTATTAAAAACTAATCATTTAATAATATCGAACATTTGTTAAAATATTATAAATATTATTTCCATCCTCACTATTTCTTTCACATCTTATAAAATTGAAATCAGTTAAACAAAATATTTGTATATGTGTTTCTTTATTATCATTTATTATTATTCAAAAATAATCATTCGAATTATATAATAATCATTCGAAAATAATTCTGTGCATAAATTTGTTTTTTATAATAATTTTATTTCAAAGAAAAAATTAACGAATAATAATTGTAATATGAAATAATTCTAATTATTAAAATTTCAATGAAATAAAATTTAATAAAAGAAATGAAATAGAATACATAAACTCGCATTATTATTACAAAGATATTTCTTTAATTGATTCCAGAATTTCTCATGTAATCACGTAATTATTTTGTTTCTCTGAAACAGACAAACAATCAAAGTAAATGCTCTCATACTTATTATACATACTACTTAATTTTACATATATTCATATCGTATAACACGTTATATTATTTGCTTTTGTTCACAATTTTATTTTGTGCAACAAATAGATAATAAAGAATAAATAAATTCTTTATAATTTAATAAATATTAAGGAATATATTCATATAATAGAATAAGATATATTAATATTAAAATGATTTTAATAAAAGATATGGAAAAGAAAGCATCGAATCATGCGTCATCGTTGTCGAGATATTTTTGTCAACAAATTTATCGTTCTAGAATTTCTCGCGTGATCTCTTACATTGTTTCTTTATGCACATTTGTATCATAATCATATTAAATCATAATAGCATTTTTTTACTATTTTATTATAATTATATTTTATTGTATGAAATAATTTTCCAATTAATTTTTTACATGTTGTTTCGTATAAAAGTTATTTACAATTACTTTTAATTGCTTTTATTTACAATTATTTATATACAATAAATTTTTATATACAATATTAAACATGTGTGGGACACCTTTGGAGAATGGATTCTAGACATCAAAACGATCGAAAAAAAGTTTATATACACACATTCTGATAAGTCTTAATTAACGAGTTATACATATTTTAAATTTGTATTAGATACAGCGAAACGGCGAAAGAGCGAAAACGCTCAGCTGGGTGCGGCAGTATCGTATGCAATGTCGCTTGCATAGCGGAGTCTCTCAATGAAAATAAATATACTGATTTTTTTTTACAATATATACAATTGATTATTTCAAATGAATTTCAATATAAGATAATATATTATGTATACAAATATCGTGTAATGTGTAATAAACTATGAAATATTTTTATATCATTTAAAAAATAATTTTAATTATTCAAATTAAAATCTATGTAATTAGTTATTTAACAGAAACTTACTTCAGACAAATTATAGCAAATTCTATATATATCTAATATTTAGAAGTTATATGATGATTATACAATACTTCATTTAAAATCATAAATGAATTGTTATATATTGTATAATCGTTCATTCAACCTGCCATGTTTATCGAAACCTAAAGAAACGATTCAAAACACACTTCTATAAGATTTTGAATTAGAAAGATTGAATGTGTTTTTATATGCACAATTGCTTTTTTTAATTTCATATATACAAGAAAATCCGAAATACTTGAATCAATTTGAATTTCAGATTATTAAATTATCGAATCAATCATTGACAAATATTTATCTTTCTTTCACTTGTACTGAATATTTTTTAAAAAATTCTTATGTAAGAGAAATAATAATCGATCTGAATATCACTTATTAATAATATAATTAATAATATATTATATATTAATATCACATAAAAAATGCATATATATCGCAATTGTTTTTTTTGTATGCTTGAATGAATATTATTTCTAATTTTACTAATTTTATTATTACTAATTTTATTTTCACATTTTTATTTCTCATATACATTACATGAACGTTACAAACGAACTGAATCCAGAACAAAGCAACACTATCTTATAATGGGAAAAATTATTGATTTAATAAGTATACTTAAAACACACAAATATAACATTCGACTTTGAATTATTATTTTATTTTATTTTTTTTCTATCAAGTCTTTTATGTCTCTTTTTCTAACGCCCAGCATTCAATTGTTAGCAATGCTATTTTAGTAACATATTGTCGTGTCGCAATAAGTCAGTTCAGACTTTGATGAAATAATATTAATAATAATATTTCTTTAAAATAAAGTTTTAATTAAATAATTTTCATATAAAATTAAATTATATAATAATAAATAATAATCGAAATAATTTTATTCAAAGAAATTAATGTGAATAAAAAAAATCTAATATGTAATAGTAATATGAAAAAAAAAATGTAATACTTATATGATTTCTTTAGTGGAAATAAAATAGTGGCATTATATTAAAATTATATTATATTAATATATAAATATTGAATTTCAACTTTTTCGTTTAGTAATTTCATATCGGAATAAAAAATATTGAATTTAAGTGAAATAGAATCAATAGTTTTTCAATTAATGCTTAAATAGTCTATGAATTTCAAATTGATTCAAATATCATTAGTAACTTTCTTGTATATATGAGGATAAGCAAGTTTATGTGGAAAAAAATACAATCAATCTTTTTAATCCGAAATCTTATGGGAATGTGTTTTGATTTACTCCTATGGATTTCGATAAATAGACAAATTGAGTATCATACAACAATTCAATTATAGATTTAAATAATATGTTTGTACCATAAAAAAATTTAATTATGGATTTATATAAAGTGGTGTTAATATTTGGAATTTACTAAAACTTATTCCAAATAAGATTTTGTTAAATAAAAAATTACATAATACGTACATTATATTACATTACACTAAAATTTATTTGAAATAATTAATTGTATATATTAAAAAAGTATCAGTATATTTATGTTCATTGAGAGACACCGCTATATAAGCGACATTGCAATAGGGTATTATCGCGCACCCAATTGAGCATTCACTCTATTTACAAACTATCTAATACGAAATGCTTCTAACTTAATTAAAGCTTATCGAACATAAGTATATATGAACTTTTTTCATCGTTATGATGTCTAGAATCCATCCTCCAAAGGTATCCCACACGTTTATTAACACCCTGTATACTATAATAAATTTATTTTTAAATATTCACCAAACTTTTATTTAGAATCTTCAGATATTGAATAAAGTTAAGAAATGAAGTTTATTTATAAAATGTTATGTTATAAAATAATTTTGATGAAAGAAATTTTAATAAAGTAATGAAAAATGAAAAAAAAGATTGGATGTATCGAACTCTCATTGTTAAGACATTTTTTCAACAAATATTATCACTTATTTTCATACATTATCTTATACTCCTTTAACAGAAATAGAAAACTATTTTATAATAAAAATTAAATAACAAATATGTAGAATATAAATGTAGAATGTAAATATAAATATATATAAATATAAAAATATATAAATTTAGAAAGCAATCAAAGATCATTATCAATCTGTATATAATTTATTTGTATAATAAATAATATATAAATTTATAATAAATAATATGATATAATATAATTCATAATTTATAATTTTTAAATATTTATAATTTTTAATAATATAGTAATTGACTGTATAGTGTAAAAAATATAAATATAGTGTTTGTGTTTCTTAATTTTATTACGTGTTTTATTGTTGAAATATACATCTTTTTTATTATGAATTCGAATGAAGAATTGACCGACATGGTTCACTTAGAGAAAAAGGGATAGACATTGCTACAAGAAAAAATTATATATCAGAAAAATTTTCTTCTCGGAGAATTCCTAATTGAAAAATATTTCAAAAAATAATTGAACGTTTAATGATACATGGGAATTTTATAAAAAAATTCTACTAATAAGAAATGTTCAGAACATTAAGAATTTTCATTGCAGAAGAAGCAATACTTCGGAATAGAAGAAAACTCAAATTACTAAAGAAATAGTAAAATTGTGTAATGTGTTCTATAGTAAAATTCTTCTATAGTAAAATCAGAATATTTCTTTCTTTATTTCTTCATATATATACCAATTATGCCCATATTTCATATAGCAGAAAAATATTATTAAGAATCTTCTGAATGCTTTTTTCACGTGATATTAAAAATATTCGTATTTAATATCATAAAATAGTTTTTATTTAAATATTATAGTTATAAATATAAATATATAAATTATAGTTATTAATATTATATTATATTCAGTTTTTCTTATTATTTTTAAATTTTATATTTTTATCGTTATTAGTTTTCACATAATTTTCTGACAAAAATCACATAATTTTATAAAATTTATATTTTTTTGAAAATTGAGAATAATTCTATTTCCAGATTCGTGTTTTATTTAAAGAATTTTATAAGGATTTAAAAATTGTGACAAAACAAAATTCATATGAAATTTCATTTGGAATTGGTAAATCTAAAAATATTACAAATAAAAAGTACTTATGCTTAATATTTTTAAATGCAGAGAAACATTTTAATAATATAACATAAAAGATTATTATAAATTAAACAAAAAATACCATT
>NW_020555901.1:0-15874 GCF_003254395.2 Apis mellifera
TTAAAAATGAATTTTAAATGAATTTTTCAAAACTATTAATTCTTATTTAATTAATAAATTTTTTCTTTTTTGTTCTTCTATATTTTCGAATGAAATTTTCTTATTTTAGTTTAATATATTTGGTAAATTTTATATATTTTATTTATTTATCCATCCATTTGTTCACTTTAGTTCTTCTTTTCATTTTTATATGTTACGAATATAAGAAGAAATTTTTTAAAATGAAATGCGCTTAATTTTTCTCTTTTATGTTTAATTTTTTTTTATTTTTATTTATATTTTGTCATAATTTTTCTTTTGTATCATCGTTATTCGAAATTTAGTTAATTTTTATCTAAAATTATTTCATTATAATGCTATTTTTGGTTAATTTTTTTATTAAATTAATTTTAATTTTTCATTTTTATTATATTCTTTATCAATTTTTATGAATTTATGGAATTTTATATGAATTTTCAACAAAATTATAATATATAATATTTAAATTTTCGCGCGATTTAATATAAGAAATTTTAACATAAGATTCAGCCAATCAAAAAGTTGCAACAGCGGAATAACGAGATGAAGCAGTGCGCGTTTTAATATGCATGACACCTGTTTACCAACGAAATTCATGGACAAAGGAGGTATAGTACCGATATAGGTGCGTAACTTTGTGTAATTTTTATCGATATTGCCATGTAATTTATTACATACTAATACCCTATTTAGTTATTACACATTTATATAATCGTGTATAAAGTAATATTCCAAAATTAAATAGTTTTTTACATCTTTTTATCGTTTCTACGTTGCATCTTCGTATGACAGTTACCGGTTGTTTGTAAATTTGAACGAGAATTTCCTTTCAAATATTGTTTTGTTTCAGTATTACTTGAATCTACATTTATTCTACGATTTTGATTTCCAATTGTACAGATTATACTCGATTATAGCGTAACAAGTGATAGCCGATGTGGTTAGGGATATGAACATTTGGTAATGTATCTAGTGTGACAGAGATAGATATATTTAAAATAGTTTCAAATATTCCATTTCTAAATCTACATCTATAAGTTTCTGTATGTTATGTTTTTGTTTTGCTCGGAGTGCTAACATAACGTATAGTTTTTACTATAATTTGTACCAGAAATTCGATAATCTTTACTAAATTGGAGATTCGTATTCGTGAATGCTTGGCTTTTGTTGATCACCTACCGAACATCGCTGCCCTTTCCCTCTCATCGCCATTACTAATTTCGGTAATCGAAATTATATCGCAGTCCACCATTTTGTCGTTGAAAATCGCGACAATTAGTAGTCCCTTCCTTTCGCAACAGGTACGCAATTGTTTCTTACTTATATAATTTACTTTAATAGTTACTTTCTTATCTTTATATACGTATTATTATTACGAAATTAATGCGTATTTCAATTGATGATTATTTTAACCTGATATTTCAAATCGATAATTTTTGAGGGAATAAATTTCTTTTTATTAATCTTTTTCGTCATTAAAATTACGATAAATCGCAAATTGTTGTACTTATACAAAAGAATTTTAGGTTGGATTATTTCTTTCTTTTAATGCGGTACTTGTTATTTCATACATTTTATGAATATTTATTATGTATATTTATTACGTATATTATTCTATAAAAATTTGATTACTTTTTATATACATTAATAGACAGTTGTTGAGAAACCTCAAGACGGGAAAATGTATTTCAATATGGATATCACAGTAACGGTTTGATATAATTCCTCATCAATAGTTCTTTTACGGAGAAATGGTAATGTTTGTTTTTATATTAAAAATAAATATATTTTTATTTTCCTTTTTTTTTGTATGAATTTCTTTTATTGTTTATTTGTTAAGTAATTCATAACACATCAAGATATCAATATTTATGAATATTGATATAAAAGGATATTAAACAAATTGCATTTTTATTTCCATATGTTAGATTATATTTTTTATTTTAAATGATTTCATTATTCCTTGATCATTTTTAATTAACAGTTTTAGAAAAATAATAATATTTTCCATAACAAAGAGGTACAATATTATATTTTTTTTTTATCCAATTCTCTTTGCTATTACAACTTTTCTTTCAGAAAATTGTAATCGCGCTCAATGCGATTAGTAAGATTCATGCTTGGTTCGTAGTAATATTATTTATCTTTTAAAGTGTGACTCAATTTAATTTATATAATATAACATATATAATAGTTACACGTGAAATTAAAGTAAGTGTTTGTATGCCGATAACACAGTATATTATATTAACGAATATTAATAGTAATTTATTTTTATATTTTTATTCAAAATATTTATTTTCGGTAGAATCAATGTTTCTCTCAAGATAATAAGGTGATTATTCGATATATCGCGATATCATGCGATGAGATAATTATCTTTGTTTTTATTTAAATTTTTATACTTGTTTAAAATTTCCTACTTCTTTTAAAAAATAGAGTCATTTCAATTTCTAGTTATTTTCATTGCTATTGCATTTTTTTTTAAATTTCAATATTTTTATCATATTTGTAAGTTATTGTGTTTTATTATAGGTATTTCTCAAAGAACGACTTCCCATGGATCACGACGATTGATGTCAACACAGATTCTTCGCATCTAATGACGAATCGCATGCATTTTTGTTCCTCTGGTTACTTAATCATGTTGCAGAATGAAAGATCCGAACCGACACGGGTAACTGGCTGTATACGTAGAATTTTTTACGAACACAGTGACCATGGATATGTACAATATCCGTGAATAGTAACATTTTTTTTTTTTTAATATTTTATCTATTAGATGAGGATAGGTTTTCTTGTACAACGTAAGCATTTTTAATAAAATAAATAAATTATAATTGAATTTATATTGATAAAATTTTATTACAATATAATTAATTATATTTATGAATAAGAATTAATATTTGAAAATACATAAAAAGTATTGAAGTAAGTATTTTTTAGTGAAAAAATCGGATGTTTTCCGATTTTAATAATATATTATATTTAAATAGAACTTACAATTATCATACAGTGTTAGTGATGATAATATGTTTAAAAATTTGACATTCTTTTTTTGATGCGTATAAAATAATGAATTTTATATGCAAGAAGACATTTCGCGACAGAAAGAGTAGATTTTTTAATCAAAGCGAAACTTTTAAAAATTGCATTTATATTTTCGATAATATGCTTTGACGAAAAAATTATCTGAGGTTATTTTGACTGATATATAGAGTCAATTATTTGTTATAATCAAATAGTAAATAAATTTATTGTTCACATTGTTGAAATTTTTCTATATTTTAATATTAAATTAGTATTTAGTAGTTTATTAAATTTATAAAGTAAATTTATTTAAAATGAAATAAATAAAATATGTAAATAAATTTTAAGTTAAGAAGTATCAATCCGTTAGTTAAGAACAAAAATTAATATTCTTATCAGTATTTTCAGATTTAACCATTTTCAAATATATTATCAGAACTTCACTCACGTGCTCAAATACTACTGAATGAAAGACAGGCGATGGGTATGATAATCATAATTGAAAAGCTAGTAAAGATTTGCAAACTGTATACTCAAAAAGGAATTTATTTGAATATAAATTTTCATGTTAAAAGAAGATGAAAGTGCTGGTTAGGAGGAAAATAGATAGATTATTAATTAACCAATCTTCATCAGTGTAAGTTGGAATATACAATATGTAGTTATATTAAATACGAATAATATAATTATATACTGTATGAAGAATGTGATTCAATTGCGAGCTCGATATTTTCATAGATAAAAATTTAATGAAATAACGAATAACGTTCTCGTTTTAATCTTTAAAGTTATGAAGTATAAATATAAATTTGTCTCATATTTTTGAAGATATTTAATTTTGTATGGGTACTTAGATTATAACTTATTAGGTAATACAATAAATAATCTAAAGTCGGTATTTCAGAAGATATGACATGAACAAAACTTTATATTCTGAAATACCGATCTGTTCACATTTATTGTACTTCTCGTTTATCAATTATGTTCACTCTTTCAAAGAATACATATAGAGGTTTAGAGATGGCGTTAGTAGTCCATTCATATTCTCTATTATATCCTTTCACTATTTGTTCTGCGTAAGTATTTAAATTCTTTCGTTTCAATCTAGAAATTCATTCCTTAATTCTTATCTTATCTTTGTTTTTTTCTTATTATACGTGATCCTCATCCTATGTATTATGTACTTTGCAAAATTTTTACCAAGAATGAATTTCAAATTTTACCTCCATTATTTAATTTATTTTTTAAAAATTTCGACAAAATTCGATTCAATTTTTATATGCTTTAAATATATATATATATATATATATATATATATATATATATATATATATATATATATATATTCAGTCACAGAAAATATGCATACTTTACATGAATAAAAATTTTTTTTCATATATCGTTGAAGCAGAATGTATATTTTATAATATAAAATATATACGTTTTAAATATAAATTAGATTTTTAAATTTTGCAGTTTATATATTCTTTTTGTATAAATTATCCAGAAATCCGAGAACACTGATTAAAAGGTAATTTAGAAGATTTTTAAAGTAATTTCAAGCAATGTTTTTCTTTGCAAGAACAGTGTTAATATTTCATTAAGGAAATTTTAATGAAAGTTTTTGCAAAGGATGATGTTACGTTGAAATTTGATTTTCCAATCTTTCATTACGCTACTAGTAAAATACCTACTTCTAATTAAACGTGATGGAAGATTGCACACGACAATGTTTCCTTTGGTATTCGATTTGCATTCCACCTTTCTTTAACCTCGTTTCCACGCAAAACTCGCATTGTTATATCATATAGGCTGAGACCGGATAGAATGAGCTATAAGATCCGAAATGTTAATCCATTCGATGCACATCGTCTCGTTTGAGTCTCCAATAAATCACAATATTCTGGAATAAATTCGAAATGGAAGAAGTAGGTAGCCCAAATTTTGTCGTTTGGTAAAAATAAAAATATTGCTAAAAATTTTACCGTATTTATTTTTTTTTATTTTCATGACAAAATACGATCGTAGAGTTCTCAATTATTCTCATCTTCAAATTTATTTTTTATATCTTTTAAAATATTTTTAATAAAATAATTTTCGTTTTGAATTGTTAATTTTTAATATTTTTTTAACCTCATAATTAAATATATCCTTTTATTTATAAATTCATTTATTTTTATTTATTTATAAGATATGGCATTATGATTATTTATGATTATATATATTTATGATTTAAAAAAAAACATTTTATAACGAAAAAATAATTTCGATTATTCTTTGATTGTGTGATGAAAAAATATTAAAGGGTTTGTGTTAAACGATTAGCCAACAGATTTTATAATATTAAAAAGTATATAGGTTGTCTGTTATTTCCGAATGTCATTGCGTTTAATTGCGATATTTCAAGTTTTAATATATCCGGTTAGATTGATCGGTAAAATGTTAAATTTACGGCCAATTATTTTAAGAATACGTAGACATACATTATATATTATTACAAATTTTTGTTTCTATCCTTTCATCACATAATTAAATCGAATCAATTGACACGCAACAATAGAAGAATAAAGTATTTAATATTTTTGAATTCCTTCTATCTATGTTCGTTTATGAAATTTCAAACAAAGAATATGATTCGCTTTTGTTTCTTACTTTCATTCTTCGTTTTTTCTATTTAAATTCTATTGAAACTATAACGCATAGAATTTTAATGTTTAGGCGAACAATAACATAAAAAGGATAATATCAAATTCTTTTTGAATATAATAATTTGGCAATTCGTACGTTTTGAGTTGAATTGATATATTTTTTATGTATTAAGACTTTTCGAAGATACGAAAAATATAAAAAAAAAAAAAAAAAAAAATAAAAAGATTCAAAAGAAGAATTTAAATTATAGTTGTTTCTATTTTTTTAAATTCGTTTTTCAATTTGTTTCATCATTCGTAATCATTCGTAATTTGTTTATTTTCGAAAAAATTTTTTCCAAGAAATATTCAGTATAATGCAATTACATTGCGACATAAAATTGTTTCTACATTTTATTACAAATTTATATAATTCACATAATAATTTTTCTTTATAATTTGTAATCAATATATTTCTCTGATATTTTCTTGACATAAAAGAATATGGTATCCTACATAATAAATTTTATTTTTATTTGTCACTTAAATTGTTTTTGACGTTCATTTCTCATCAATCATGTCATTTTTTAGACACATATCGATGCTTATCGAATATTATTTTTCTCGTACTTTTAGAAGACAAAAATGACTGACGTTTTATTCCAAACGCGATTGATTCAAAAACAAATAACATTATTCTAGTTCGAGAAATCTATAAGAAATATGCGCCGATCTGTTCCTTTTTATTGAGAAATTTTTGTATACAACAGATTACTACTCAAGCGAAAAATTTTCTCGAACTTGGCCAGTCACGATTCGGGCATTAGCCAAGATATTATTGGTTATTGGCGTGCCCCACCGGGAAACTGACCTTGACTTTTCTAATTAAACCAGGAAGGAATTTTTCTGAGGGTATAAACTTCAGTTGCAAATAGAGTGTCATTGTGATCACATCGTAGTTCGATCGCCGAGTATGACAATTGCATTAGTTTTGTTCTAACACGTTCTCTATCCGTTGGATGCGAATGATGCCTGCTATGACTTTGAAAGAGACCCTGCTCTCTAGTTATGCGCTCCGCAAGTAACCAGTCTTATACAGTTCACTCATCTTTAAGAAGGATATCATATGCTACGATATCTGTCGAAGAACATTTTATAAGCAACCATTATTATCTTACATCCACCGAACCATTATAATGATATTATTGCGGGAGCAAAATGTTATTTTGCATGTAAAAGATATAAGGAAAGATTAAATTAAAAAAGGTAATACTTTTTCAAATTTTATTTCACTTTAAATATTTACGATAAATAAGCAAACAAATTATTATTAAAGTCCAAACGTTTCTTTTATCATTTATAATTTGTTACAGCTTTCTCGTTCTGTACAATGTTCCCTTTCTAACATTTATATTTAGGAAATTATATATAACTGCCTTCTTCAAATCAAGAAAAATATATTTTTTTTTCTAAAAGAATTAATATGCGATTAATATTGAACTAATTATTAGTTCAACATTAGCGATTAAGATTTTGAGTTTTGATTTCTCAACTGAATATATCGCTCGAAGATCACCTCCGAACCATGATTATAAAATACTTCAATTGCCGTTAATGAATGCTATTCTAATGAAATGACAATACTCATTTCATAATCGATTGCATTGTGTTTTGTTAATAGTTGTGAAAGAAATTTTGATAATGTTCTAAATGTCATATAAGTTTTATCAAATTAAAAATTAAATTATATATTATTGAAATAAGACAAATATTGACACTAGTGACTTTTATGTTATAAAAATTTCAATATTCTTTTTATAAGAAAAAAATTTATCCGATGTGTCTGTCCCTGTACGTCAACAACAGGCAATCTTAAGTTAGGCAGAAGCACAGCCATTAACTTTGAGAAATTATATTTTATTCAACTTTAAATATAAATAATGAAGCGAAGCAAGAAATTTGATTATTAGCTAAAGAAACTTTTGATACAAACTTTAATACAAGGTATATCTAAAAATATATTGGCAAAGTAAAATGGCAAATCTTTGCCTAAGTATTCATTAAATTGTTTTCCTTCGTTTTTCTATTTTTGTTACAAAATTAAAAGACAGAATCGAACATCATTATTTTTGTTTTTGTTCCATATTTAAAATAAGTATGAATAAAAAAACAAAATTTAATTAATTATTTATAATTAAAAATATTATTGTCAAAAATTAATTTAGGAGAAACAGCAGGAAAACGCAAATCAGATATAACACAATATTCCTCAAAGTAAATATTGCGTACATTTTTATGCTTTTTATGTATTTATGTACTTATCTGTGATACAAAATTGTCAAAAAAATGTAATTGTTGTATCAATTTAATTATATCAATTTAGGTCAAAATGATTTAAGTATATCAAAACGATATTAAAATTAACAGTAATAATGAACAAGATAAAAGAATCGACATTGGTAAGAAGATTCGCATTAATTTTTTATGAAATATTTATTTTATAATAAAATTTTCTCGATAGTCTAACTACAGATTATATATATACATCTTACGAGGTGATACTTTCAAAATTTAGATGGAAATAAATTAAATTCAATTCAATAATTCAATTTAGAATCTACAATTTCATCACGTAGTATCGTTGAAAATATTGAAGTAAAATCGTAGTGATTGTATCTTATTAGAAGATAATGTGATATCTATCTAATATATTTTAATATATTAGAATATATTAATATATTTAATATATTACAATGATACGCCACAGATTATAGAGTATTGATATTATAGAAGTTTGGAAATGATATGATAAACGATATGTAATTGAACAAATAAATCATAGAAAAAATTATAAAAAAAGATAAATTTATGAACATAAAAATGAAAATAAATCTGATAATATTTTCGTAGACAGTATTCCTACGCATTTAGAAGCATTCATAACAATAGTAACAATGTTTTAATGTTAATGAATATTTAAAAAAAATATATAATATAATAGATATATATAATATATAAGATATATAAATATAATAAAACTTAGCATTTTTTCTTCGAAAATTTTTCAATGATAAATTTTTTAAAAATCGATATTAAGCTACGAATTACGCAGTATCTATTAATAGTCCAATTTTTAGATTTGTGCTAATTTTCCTTTGGATATTTTAGTTTTTTTTTTTTGGTCATTTAGATTGAATTGCAGGTACCACTTTATTAAATTCATCGTGGGATCATCGCTGGTTCGTCATGGAATCATCATGCGATCATCGTGGGGTGCGTCTTAATTTTAAGTTAAGTTAATATCATATGATACATAGAATACGTTTATTTATTGCGAGCACATTTCGTACCTAAACACTAATTCTAACTTTTAAGTCAAATATAAAATTCTCTATATTTTCTTAATTTATCGATTTTATATAGCTAATTACTTTTACTTTCTTTTCATTAATTATTTTTCAAATTCAATTCGAATCGACTGTTCATCAATCGTCACAATTGCAAGAATTCATCGAACTGATGCTCTACTTCGATAGCCAGTCAAAGGTCCGCGCTCTGATCAATTGATATCTTGGATACCAATTGATCTGAGATAAGTTCTGTACTACTGCGGTCTTCTGTAAATCGGCTTCGGTGATTTTAAGATGATTTCCAGTTCCTTCCTTCGTGTTATTGGGACGACATCCTAATAATCCGACTTCGATAGTCTTGGAACTACTTCTAACTCCTGTAATTGTGAACATCGTGCATTCGACTACAAGACCGTATCAACCCTTTGCTTGTCAACATGAATATCATCCGTTTGATAAGCCAAATAAGTCGATCGATGTAAGTCGTGATGGAGCAGTCATACAAATTTTTTTTATTCTTTATTTATCTCATTATTCCTCAATATTTAAGTATAATTTTAATTTCATTTAACTTTTTTCGTGCGAAGTAAAATGTGAGTGTAATACGAATACATTTTAACGCGAATACTTGAAACGTAGATTTAAGATTTGTAAGATTTTTTGAGATTTAAATTAGATTTAAATTTCATCAAGCGATAAATATAAGCGAAAAATAAATTAAATTATAAGATAGATATATAGATTAAATTTAATGCGAACAAAAATATATTATTTAACTTAAGGTATAAAATAAAAATCTCAATTGTTTTACTTTAAAATAGATCTCGAGTATTTTGAGTTTTACTATAATTTTCGTTTTCTATTTTCATCTCCAATTTCAATTTTTATAATTATTCGAAACGTTTATTTCTTATTTTTTCTTGTACTTATCTTTATGATTATTTATTTTTATAATAGTTTTTCGTTAAGTTTTTCTAGCTTTTCTTAATTCACTGTCAACCACACGCAACGATGACAAGAATCGTTGAACGGGTACTCTATTTCCGATGGTCAGTCAAGATTCCGCGTTTAGGTCAATTAATACTTTCGAATACTCAATCAAAGGTCTTGCGATCGAATTTATTTTTATAATCTGGCGCTAGTGGACTAGAGTCTACAATTCTATATCTTTTCTATGTCATTGGAATAAATATTTTTTCTATTAAGCCGTTGTCGCAACTTTCGATTAACCACGATTGATAAGAATTATTTGTCTGTTGATCCTTATAAGTCCAGCGATGTAAGTCGTGATACAAGAATGGCAATGATTAACAAGTTGATTTTTTTTTAATTTCTTCTTCATTTTTATTAATCATGTGTTGAACTCTCTCTTTGTAAACATTGCAATTCTTCATATAAATTATAATTACTTTTTTCGCTTTAAATTATTGTAAAGGATCATTGTAAAAATAATTATACATTAATTTAAATAATCATTTCATTTTATTTATTTAATTTCTATTTCTTTTTTTTTCATAATTTATTTAACATTAATTATAATTTATTTCAATAATCAATTATTTATATTTTATATTTTTCTAATTCATCTATATTAAACATTAATATTAATGTTTCGTACTTCATTTATATGTTTCTTAATTTATTTAATTTTTATTGCATTTAATTTTTTAGCTTTAGATAAGTCTCGATGCGTAGTCACTTTCTCATTGTAAAATCTGGTAATTGACATCTTTTTTCCAAAATTCTTCTTTTCAAAATTCTCTTAAAAAGAGTATATGAAAAATATTTTATTAAAAAGATTCAATAATTTTCATTTCATTCATTCAATAATTTTCTTTTTTTTTTTTTTTGGAAAAGATAAGAATTATGAATGAAGCTAAGAACTAAACTTTAATTATTCTACGTTTTAGTTTTTCCTAATTTTATGATCTTTTGTATGTTTTTTCTTTTTATATTATACTTTTTACATATTTATTTATTTTCTTAAATTATTTTATTGCGTTTTTAATTCTCTCTAATTGATTAATTTTTATTAGTAATTAATTTTTATGCTTAATTCTTATTATATTTTTCATTAACGGACATTCCATAGGATCTCAATGTTCAAAAAACTATAATCAGAAAGTCGTAAGTAAAGAAGCCTATAATAACATGGTGTGATTTTTTTTATCGAAAATCATCCTGACAAAATATATTACCAGTGCAAGTGATCTCTCAATTACGCGGTAAATACTTAATTCTATTTATTCTTATTTTATCGTGGAATTTATAGAACCTATTAAATATTGTGACAACAAAATTAATTAATCTTTCGAATTTTTTATGCTTTTTCCTTCGATCGTTAGTTTTATTGTTTGAGATTACTGGTATTATTGGTATTGCATATTCGTAAATCTAAAAAAAACTCATAAAATTATATTTTAGTTCACGTAAAAATATAAACTCAATGTATAACATTAACATTTTTATATTTAATTTTTATTTTGATAATTTTAATTTATATTTGATTATTTATGATCAAATGATAGCAAACTTGTTATTCAATAATTTGTGTTCGATCCAAATTATTAACTTCTTGGTTTGATCACGTCTTTTTAATTCATTAGTAAATTTATATCATAATGATAGATATGATAAAATTTAATGTAATAAATTAATTTTTTTTGCAGTTATAATCTTGATTAAAAAATTTTTCTTTCATAATTGCTGTCTCTATACAATGATAATTATGAATTATACAATATTATTTGTTGACTTGTTTTAATTCAACGAGCATTTCATTGAAAAATAAACATTAAAATTTTAATTAATTTTTCATTGAATGTATATGATATATCGATGTAAAAATTAAAAAAAAATTATATATTATTACATAGTAGTATATAAATCTCAGTCTATTTCGAATATGTCCAAATTTATTTAAATAAATTATTTTCAAAAATCATTATTTAAGTACGATTGAACTGAAGTGTTATTCACAAAGATTTTTCTGTAATCTTTGTTCAAATAAATCCTGTAACTTTTTATCATTATTAATTTTACAATATAAATTATTATACAATATAAATAATTTTTTTGTTAAAATAAAATAGAATGCGTTGTCGATTGTGATCGATGGGATCAAAATTTAATTTAGAGAATTAGCTAAAATATTATTTTATATTGAAATAATTAAAATTGAAATAATTTATAGAAATGGATTTCAAACTTTTTTTGATCTTAAATCGATAGAAATATTATCTCACTAAAATTGGTTATTTTTGTCAATTTTTATCAATCTTTATTAATATCTTTATGTAATAAACAGTATAATTATTGATTCAATATGAAATGTGAGACAATTTTTATTCTGAAAATTTTGAATATCAAATATTTTTACAAAATAATATTATAAACACATTATATGAAAGAAAAATTAAAAATATATAAACAGAAAAATATATTTAAAAAAAAATATTTTATAGCTATGAGAAGAAATTTAAATACATGTAATGGTTCGAATTATTATTACAATAATCTAAAAAAATAAAAAACAAATCATGTTATAAAAGTTTATTATATTTAATTTTCCAGATAAATTTCCTGCAAATTTATTTCTTTTTCTATAAGCTTTGTATACTATTAATCAAGGATCACATTTAAATTTAATCAACTTAAAAATTATTATAAAAATATTTAATTTCATTTATTATGTCATTGACAGAAGTTGAAAAAACTATTTTTTAGGTAGATAGATAGGTAGATATCCCTCATCAATGCTATCAATGTTCATCAAAAAAGTTTAAGGAATTTGAAATTAATTTATTATTATGCATTAAACTTTTCAGATTATTTTGGATTGAAAACCTAATGTATTCTGGAAAGAAAATTTGTAATTAAGAGAAGTTAGAAGAAATATATTTCAAAAGTTAAAAATATATAAAATTCATTTGAATGAAGATAACTCAAGAAAATCAATAAATAATTTAATTATTAGTGTTTGTAATTCTTTTAAACACAAATAATCAAAATAAAAAAGAAAGGCTAAATAGTAAATATAAGAATATTAAATACACATTGAGGTGACAATTTATAATTCAATTGTAATTTATAATGCAATTTTTTTTTCAAATTTATAAAAAAATTTTTATCTCTATTTCTTTTCCTTATATTTCTTATACATCACATTTTAAAAATAGATGAGAATTTTTTAATCAATTTTTGTTTCATTTTTAAATTTGAATCCATAAATAAATAAAAATAAAAATCAAATTACATCAACAAAATATCAATATCAAATGGCTAATTCAAAATTTACATTATGTTTATTTGAGAAATTAATTTTTAATATTCGATATAGCGGTACTGAAAGAAAATTGATCCAATTAGTATATGTAAATCATGAAATCCAGTAGCTGTACAAAAAATTGAACCATAAATTCAATCATTAAAGCAAAAAAAGGAATTGAAATTAAAGTAAAGTAAGAAGAAAAAAGGAATTTAAATTAAAGTAAAGTAAGAAATTGTTCTATAAATTCAAAGAACTGTTCTAAATAAAGAATTAATAATCTAAAGACAAAATAATTAGTCATGGACTATTTGTGACTATATGAAATGGAAAGTTTTTTTTCATTATTTATGAATTAAAATTAATTGATTCTGAAAAATATAAAATTAAAAGAATCGAAAATACATATTTTTGAATAATTGATACAAAAATTTCTAAAGTTAATAATATTTTTAAATTAATAAATTAATTGGAATTATTGTATAAAATTTCTAATAAAAATATCTAATAATGTTAAAATTAAATATCCTGAAATTGAATTTATTGATAATCGAATTGATAAAGTTCATTGATAAAGTCGAATAATTACTCTAATTAATTCAATAATAATTATAAATTTATTAAAAATACAGAAGAGCTTCTATTGGAAATCATTTCTTTTATTATGGAACATCAAAAGCGTGAAATCAATTTTTCAAGTTTCAATATTATATTTCTTTCTCTACATATTTCATTTTATAATAATTCAAAATGAAAAAAATTTTAAATTATAAATACATAATTCTATCTCTATCATAGAGAAGATAAAAAGACATATATTACCAGAAGAATTGTATGCAAACATGGAAACATGAGAGTTGATTTCACATATTCAAAGAAATTTTTTTTCCAAAAATAAATTATTCTATACATAACATTTTAAAATATTGTATATATATAAATTTTCATTGAAATCAAATCGTTCATGATAATTCAATTTCTTTACAAGATAATATTTTTGTGACTATATATTAAATTACGAGTAAGACTTCGAATAATAAATAGTAGCAATATCAGTAGTCTAAGTGTTCAATATAATTTTTTAGATAATCCAATAATTTATATTATTTTGTTTAAAGTGAAACATGACAATTTTACTGTATATTACCCGTTTATATATATACGTATATATATTTATACTTGTATGTACATATATATTCGTTTCAATCAGTTCTTTCAGCTTTGTTCTCTTTTACCTCTTCCTTATCAAATTATTTTTTCAAATTGCTAGTACTATATTGCACTTCCTTCTTTTTTTTTTCTTTTTTTTCAATGTTTCTAAATACACAGGAATATTGTTAACGAAGATATCATCAGATTTATATATTTTCGCTTATAAATTTATCTTCAATTTTTTTTTATCACTCATTTGTTCAATTACGTATTGTTTATCATATCATTTTCAAACTTCTATCTAATTTCACTCTGTCATTGCCTATCATTGAATATATATTAAACATATAAAAATATATTAGATAGATATCATATTCTCCTCTAATAAGGAACGATCACATCCGATTCAAAATTTTCAACGACACTATGTGATACAATTGTATACATTCTAAATTCAGTCGTTGAATCTAAATATAATTTATTTCCATCTAAACTTTCAATTGTTAAAGTACCATCTCGAAATGTGTATCTGCATCATCCGTAGTTAGATTATCGAAATCTAAAATTTTATTTAAATAAATGTGTATTATTATTAAGTATTTATTATGTAGAATTTCATTAAAATTTCATATCAATCTTCTTACCTATTTTATCTTGTTCATCCTGTTACGTAATACGTTAATGTTAATGTTCTTTTGATACGCTTAATTCATTTCATCTAAACTAATATTCACAACTTTAAATTTTTCTGAAAACAAAATTATCATTGTATTTGGCAAATGCTCAAATCAAACGTAAAAAGTATAAAAATGTATGTAAGAATATACGTTTACTATAATCATAGAAGAAAGACAATATTGATGATGTTAAATTCTGTCTGTTTTAATTTTCTAATGAAAAGAGAAAAATGAATATTTAACCTGATGGATGTTTAATCCAAGCTTAGTATTTTACTGTCATTATATTTTTAGATACATGTTGTACCAAAGGACCAAAAGTTCCTAAATCTGGTAACTAAATTTCTTGCTCTCTTTCATTATATTTAAAGATGATAGAATAGAATAGCTTTAAAGTTAATGCATCTGCATAACATCTTTGGTTGCCTGTGTACGTTGCAGTGTGCAGTGACAGGCATATTGGATGTATTTTTTTTTTATAAAAAAGAAAAAAAAGATATTGATATATTTTATTACATGATATATTTATTATATATATTTATTACAAAAAGTTGTTACAAAAAGTCATTGACGTTAATATTTGTCTATTCCAATTATATATATATATATATATATTATATATATATATATATATTATATATATATTATATACAGAGTTTAATTTTTAATTTTATGATTTAAGGAAAACTTACACATTTAAGAAGATTAGAGTCAAAACTTCCTTCACCATTTTGACAAGAAACACAATGCAGT
>NW_020555902.1:5000-7500 GCF_003254395.2 Apis mellifera
CGACAGAGTATGACAAACACGAAGGAACGGAGTGGGTATTCCGATTCCTGGGGCTCTTTTCTCTCTCTCTCTCTCTCTCTCTCTCTCTCTTTCTCACAATCTCAACGCACGGCAAACATCGCACGCCATCAAGGGATGGTGGGATCTTTCTTCCCTCCTCTCTCGATTAAACTCCCATATATTTTTATCCTTTTTCTCACGGTATCGCAGAAATATTAGTTTCAGACGACGTTAGGGGCGCGGTATGTAATTCGTGATCCAAAAATGGACGAATCGAAACAGTGGCGGGTACGAAAAACAAGCACGAAGCGGTGAACACGGGCGGTCATCAGTTATATGAAACGGACGACTCACGACACCGAGAACACTCACGCAAGTCCGTGACATGTCTTGAATTCGTGAATACGATTTCCTCGTACCACACGCGAGCACATGTATTTCGATTCTGTTATCTCGGTCACGACCGCGACGAACGCCAACGAACGTCCAACAATCGCTCGTACGTCGCGCATCTTCTTCTCCTTATAATTTGTCCAACTCCGATTTTTGACACCCGACTCGGAAACGTTCGATTTTAAGAACGACGGCGGGGATTACAAAAAGAAGGAGAAAAGGATCAAATGTACGAAGAATAACCAATACGCAACGCAAGCAGTATTTGGGTTACGTGAACGACCCTCAGCCAGGCGTGGTCCAGGAATTGTATCCGTGGACCGCAATGTGCGTTCGAAATGTCGATGTTCATGTGTCCTGCAGTTCACACGTTGACGCGCAATTAGCTGCGTTCTTCATCGACCCACGAGCCAAGTGATCCACCGTTCAGGGTAATCGTATTTTATGTAAAATTTTTTTTTTTTTCTTTACTTTTATAAAGGAAACGACGAGGATTACCCCGATACTGAATCCTTTTTCTCTCTCTCTCTTCTCTTCAAACCGTCGCTCAACCTGGAGAGAACGACTCGTTCGAAGCATGGTCGCAGAGCCCATACGCTTAAAAAAAATTCGATGTTGAAAACTAATAATTCGTTCAGGTACGTATATCTCGATGAAAAGATTCGAAAAGATCGATGGGACACGAAAAATTCGATCGGTCTCGAGCGGTCTTTCCTCCCAATTTCCGAAGCGAATATTCGCTACGGTACGGGTGTCCGACTCACGACACGACGACCTCTCTTCTCTCTGTGTAACACAGATTCGATATTCCCCTCTGAACGAATAACGTTTCAACTTTTTCAAGTAAGAAGCGATGAAACGGGCTCACGTCGACGCGATGCATCATTTTCTCGCCGTTCTTGGTTTCGTCGGTTTAAAGGTACAACGACGACGACGACGACGACGACGACACCATGGGTAGGAAGCACGATTCGAGAATGATCATAGAAGCGTATAGGAGAAAAGAGGTCGAACTGGTATCCATCGAAGAGAACGTCGCGAAACAAAGTTCGACGGCGGCTCGTCCATCCTTCGATTTCGTTTTACTATCGACGCGCTACTTGTCCCCTTATCGCTTTTTCTCTTTCTCATATCTCGACAGCTTCGTTCGATCCCAAAGTCTTGGTGCGTTGCGTCTCCTCGTCCATCTCTCGTTTTTATATAAGAGGAGAGCTCAGGCAACGAAAATAAAGAAGAAGAGAAAGGCACAGAAATATGAACTTGGTACTTTTACTGCACGTATCGATGTACATACACATACGTAACGCACGTATATACGTTCATAAAGACGGCGGGTCTATTACAAAAGACCTCACGCAAGCGCCTTGTGTTGTGTCAAGCCATTTATCATTTTGTTTTTGTGTTTAGTTTCATTTTATATATATATATATTTTATATCAGTAGGGACGTAATGTTATCGAAGCGGCGGGTCGAATTTAAAAATTCGACCTCACGCAAGCGCTTCCTTTTGATTATTATTTCGTATATATTATTATGCGTATACATACGTAATACGTACACGTACGTGCAAAACGTACCGTCAAATCTTTATTAAAAATATACATCATCGAGACGGCGGATCGTCCGTACATGTGTGTATATATATATATATATAAAATATATACGACGACGCGACGACGATCTCACGCAAGCGTCCCTTTGTATTTTTGCGTACCATAACATTCATCTCATCGAGACGGCGGGTCTATTTATTTATAATAAACGACCTTCGCGCAAGCGCCTCTTCGTATTTATCGTTTATATATCTCTCTCTCTCGTGGAAAGAGAAAGAATTTCTCTCTTCGTATCAAATTTTCGTGTCTGGTAAAATTCAAAAATATATAAATTCAAAAAAAAAAAAAAATGATAAATCAATCGGATACAACGGACGGAAGGGATTTTTCTCTCCCTCCTCACGTAAGCCATCGTTCCGTGATTTCATCATTCGTTCATATGTTCGATATACAAAGTTTTGGTATTTGATAATGGATTCAAAAAATCCATTTTATAAATATATATATAAAATATATATATTTATCATCCCCTTCTTTCAATTCTCTGTTTGTTT
>NW_020555903.1:0-15245 GCF_003254395.2 Apis mellifera
TATCTATAAAATTCTAGCATTATATATCTATATATATCTATATATTATGTTTTATAATATAAAAAATATAATCTCACTTCATGATAGAAATTAGTACAGTGAATATTTAAAAGAATAATTTTTGTAGAATGTAGATAAACCTATATTAAAGATCGTATAATTTTTTTATCATACAACATTACTGACAAATTTACTGATATTTAATAAAAATACATGTTATAAAGTATACACAATAGTAATGAAAATTATACTATTAAATTTAATAGAATTTGATAAGCATATGCTTGATTAAGTTTATGTTAAAGTATAAGAATTTCAAAATGAATATACCTAAAAAAAAGAAATAGATTAATAGAAAATACAATAATAATAATAATATCATTTTTATCAAATTAGAAAGATATTGGCATTAATAGAGAAAAAAATCATCTTAAGAATAGTTTTCAATACAATAATTAGATTTAGAAATAATTTTAATTACACCATAAAGAAATTAATAATTTATAAATTGAAATAAATTGAAATTTTTTTTCGAAAAACAGACACAAGATTTTTTTGATTTATTATAAATAAAATAAAAAAAAATTTCATAAATAAGAAAAAAAATCAGAATTCACACTAATGTGTTATACGGGAGTATAGTTAAATATGTTACGATTTAAAAAACAAATTCTAGTGAATTTATCGAAATATCGAAGTTCGTTCTGTACATCAAATCCAACTGATTTAATTGAATTTTAATTAAATTTCAAAATATATTTAATTTTATGTCTTGTATATTTTAAATTTTAAAAATGTCTGGAAAACTTCATCTAATATTTTTATTATCAATTTATATATGATATAACATGAATGAAATATTTATAATTAATATTAATATTAATAAAATCAATAAAATATTGACAATGAACATTAGATAATATATATATATATATATGTATATATATGATGATTATAATATGAAATTTATAAATATTGATATTGAATAATATTACTTTCAGTAAGAAATTGATTTTAATACAGTAAGATTAATATAGTAACACTCCCGTATCCGAACTAATAGAGAAATAAAAGTGGCTGGATAATTGAATTTTCGAATAATAGAACAATTACTTTCTTTTACATTAAACTTCATTTATTCAAAATATAAAAAAATATAATAAAAATTAACAAAATTAACAGTTTTTTTTCAATATCTGAAGAAAGATCCATATCTTTTTGAATCACTAAGTCACATAAATTTATTGTAAGAAGTTGCGTAGTATTATATTCCCGTTGTGTTTCAAAACGCATTGTGCCTACATATTGAAACTACATATTTTCGTTTACTTGCGATTATGATATTTCGTTCTCTACTTCAGATTGAATTGATATGATTATATGTAACTGATTACAGAAAAGTAGAGAAGATTACAGAAATCTAAATACATTGTATTTACGTTGTAATCTAAGAATGTCGTATATAAACATCGCTACGAAACAGATAATAAAACGTTCGTATATTAGGATAATCGGATAATAGGGATATGAATATGGAAGTCTCACGGTACAGATTCATGATAAAGAGAGTCTTATGTATTATCTTGATATGAATATCATTGTTAGTTTACAATTTTTTCTAAACATAGATAATAAATATATTAAAAATATCCAAATTTATTCATTGTCTGAAACTATCCGATTTTTCTCTGTACTAAATTATATAATATTACAAAATTATAGAATTCTATATATTGAAATCAAACATACCTTGTAACTTGAAGAACATATTGAATAAAATGATTTCTATTATAAAAGTCCATTACAATTATGAATGTATGTGGAATATGTGATTGCATCTTATACTTCGTATTAATTTCGTTTGTACTTGATATATTTTTTTCATAATCATTCATTTTATGTAATTTATCTTCTAAAATTCTTTTTTAAAAATTCAAATAATATGATATTGAAATAAAATATTATAAATAATCATAAATATATTCATTATTCACATGCATTTATTATTCGCGAAATTTATAAATAGCTCATTTTTCATATAAAAAATTTTTTGTTCTTAACGCGCTCTTCTTTATTAAGCTTAAGCAAAGAACGGTGTTACCTGAGAAGACTGTCTTGAGAATTTAATTGATACTTATAATTGTATATTTCTAATATACTTCAGACCAGTTGAATGACGATATATTCCAGTCACGACTGATTCAAATACAAATAATATTGTTCTAGTTTAAGGAATTTATAAGAGATGCGCCGATCTATTCCTTTTTATCGTGAGTTCTTTGTATACAGATCACGCAAGCGAGGAATTTCCTCGAATTTGGATATCGCGAATCGGCCACGATATTATTGCTTATTGGCGTGCCCCACTGATAATTCACGAACACATCGTACTCTGATCGGATACGATTATTTGCTGCGACATTGTGAAAGATTCTGCTTCCTAATAGACACACGTTTCGTACGAATCACTCTTTAAAAAGAATACCATTTGTTACGGAATCTATCGACGGATATTTGATAAGCATCCAGCTATTAGCTTACATTCTTCAAAACCAATACAATATTATTATATTATGGGTGCGAATATCCATATTTTTACAATTTTCACAAAAATAAAAAATAAAGATTGAAAAATTTCTATGTATTTTTATAATGTAATATGCAAGAGATATGAAAAAAATAAATAAAAAAAAAATTTGTTTTCTTATAAATATAAAAAAAGTAAGAGAAAAGAAAATGTTCTTTTCTAGAACTGCATTTGTAAAAAAATATAACTTTGTTATAGAATTTAAAGTTCACTAAAATTTTATTTGGTTTTATTATTCAATGTTACCAGTAATATCACTACTTCATACTTGATACCTATCTGTTTTCTTAAATATTTATACGCATACTTCAAATGTTTTGTAAACAGATACGTGCAGTTACATATAATCAAATATATTCATTCAGCTAAACTCTTCCTTTTTTATTTATTGTTTTCATCGTCCAAACAATAAATTCAATAATTGTACTTTTAATGCTTATATTCAATAAATATTTTTTTTTTGATTGTCTATAAATACTAGTAATTTTATCCAAATTATCTTCTCGCTCTTGTTCCATTTATTGCTTGCCCTCATTTGCTCATATTTTTTTTAATCTAAATATAATAAATATAATGAATTCTATATTATGATAACATAATAAAATTGAATGCATTAAAATTTTATTTATAAATTAAGCTTAATTCAGGAATTTTCTTATTTCAAAGTTTTTTTTATAATTACCAGCGACTATAAATTATATAAGCCATTATTGGTTTTCACTATTTGAATGAGCGTTTCAATTATTAATAAAAATTTATTATTTTAAAATTTTCTTTAATTTTTGAATATATATAAATTAAAAAAAATATTAATAATTTGTTACTATAAAAATATATATATATACTTTTTTAGTTAAAATATTTTTAACTAAAAAAAAGTATATATATATATTTCTATAGTAACAAATTATTAATATTTTTTTTAATTTTATATATATTCAAAAATTAAAGAAAATTTTAAAATAATAAATTTTTATTAATAATTGAAACGCTCATTCAAATAGTGAAAACCAATAATGGCTTATATAATTTATAGTCGCTGGTAATTATAAAAAAAACTTTGAAATAAGAAAATAGAGAATTAAGCTTAATTTATAAATAAAATTTTAATGCATTCAATTTTATTATGTTATCATAATATAGAATTCATTATATTTATTATATTTAGATTAAAAAAAATATGAGCAAATGAGGCAAGCAATAAATGGAACAAGAGCGAGAAGATAATTTGGATAAAATTACTAGTATTTATAGACAATCAAAAAAAAAAATATTTATTGAATATAAGCATTAAAAGTACAATTATTGAATTTGTTGTTTGGACGATGAAAACAATAAATAAAAAAGGAAGAGTTTAGCTGAATGAATATATTTGATTATATGTAACTGCACGTATCTATTTACAAAACATTTGAAGTATGCGTATAAATATTTAAAGAAAAACAGATAGGTATCAAGTATGAAGTAGTGATATTACTGGTAACATTGAATAATAAAACCAAATAAAATTTTAGTGAACTTTAAATTCTATAACAAAGTTATATTTTTTTACAAATGCAGTTCTAGAAAACAACATTTCCTTTTCTCTTACTTTTTTTATATTTATAAGAAAACAAATTTTTTTTTATTTATTTTTTTCATATCTCTTGCATATTACATTATAAAAATACATAGAAATTTTTCAATCTTTATTTTTTATTTTTGTGAAAATTGTAAAAATATGGATATTCGCACCCATAATATAATAATATTGTATTGGTTTTGAAGAATGTAAGCTAATAGCTGGATGCTTATCAAATATCCGTCGATAGATTCCGTAACAAATGGTATACTTTTTAAAGAGTGATTCGTACGAAACGCGTGTCTATTAGGAAGCAGAATCTTTCACAATGTCGCAGCAAATAATCGTATCCGATCAGAGTACGATGTGTTCGTGAATTATCAGTGGGGCACGCCAATAAGCAATAATATCGTAACCGATTCGCGATATCCAAATTCGAGGAAATTCCTCGCTTGCGTGATCTGTATACAAAGAACTCACGATAAAAAGGAATAGATCGGCGCATCTCTTATAAATTCCTTAAACTAGAACAATATTATTTGTATTTGAATCAGTCGTGACTGGAATATATCGTCATTCAACTGGTCTGAAGTATATTAGAAATATACAATTATAAATATCAATTAAATTCTCAAGACAGTCTTCTCA
Source organism: Apis mellifera (assembly GCF_003254395.2). Classification (NCBI taxonomy): domain Eukaryota; kingdom Metazoa; phylum Arthropoda; class Insecta; order Hymenoptera; family Apidae; genus Apis; species Apis mellifera. Next base: position 4,797 of record NW_020555903.1, read on the forward strand.
GGTAACACCGTTCTTTGCTTAAGCTTAATAAAGAAGAGCGCGTTAAGAACAAAAAATTTTTTATATGAAAAATAGCTATTTATAAATTTCGCGAATAATAAATGCATGTGAATAATGAATATATTTATGATTATTTATAATATTTTATTTCAATATCATATTATTTGAATTTTTAAAGAATTTTAGAAGATAAATTACATAAAATGAATGATTATGAAAAAAATATATCAAGTACAAACGAAATTAATACGAAGTATAAGATGCAATCACATATTCCACATACATTCATAATTGTAATGGACTTTTATAATAGAAATCATTTTATTCAATATGTTCTTCAAGTTACAAGGTATGTTTGATTTCAATATATAGAATTCTATAATTTTGTAATATTATATAATTTAGTACAGAGAAAAATCGGATAGTTTCAGACAATGAATAAATTTGGATATTTTTAATATATTTATTATCTATGTTTAGAAAAAATTGTAAACTAACAATGATATTCATATCAAGATAATACATAAGACTCTCTTTATCATGAATCTGTACCGTGAGACTTCCATATTCATATCCCTATTATCCGATTATCCTAATATACGAACGTTTTATTATCTGTTTCGTAGCGATGTTTATATACGACATTCTTAGATTACAACGTAAATACAATGTATTTAGATTTCTGTAATCTTCTCTACTTTTCTGTAATCAGTTACATATAATCATATCAATTCAATCTGAAGTAGAGAACGAAATATCATAATCGCAAGTAAACGAAAATATGTAGTTTCAATATGTAGGCACAATGCGTTTTGAAACACAACGGGAATATAATACTACGCAACTTCTTACAATAAATTTATGTGACTTAGTGATTCAAAAAGATATGGATCTTTCTTCAGATATTGAAAAAAAACTGTTAATTTTGTTAATTTTTATTATATTTTTTTTATATTTTGAATAAATGAAGTTTAATGTAAAAGAAAGTAATTGTTCTATTATTCGAAAATTCAATTATCCAGCCACTTTTATTTCTCTATTAGTTCGGATACGGGAGTGTTACTATATTAATCTTACTGTATTAAAATCAATTTCTTACTGAAAGTAATATTATTCAATATCAATATTTATAAATTTCATATTATAATCATCATATATATACATATATATATATATATATATATATATATATATATATATTATCTAATGTTTATTGTCAATATTTTATTGATTTTATTAATATTAATATTAATTATAAATATTTCATTCATGTTATATCATATATAAATTGATAATAAAAATATTAGATGAAGTTTTCCAGACATTTTTAAAATTTAAAATATACAAGACATAAAATTAAATATATTTTGAAATTTAATTAAAATTCAATTAAATCAGTTGGATTTGATGTACAGAACGAACTTCGATATTTCGATAAATTCACTAGAATTTGTTTTTTAAATCGTAACATATTTAACTATACTCCCGTATAACACATTAGTGTGAATTCTGATTTTTTTTTCTTATTTATGAAATTTTTTTTTATTTTATTTATAATAAATCAAAAAAATCTTGTGTCTGTTTTTCGAAAAAAAATTTCAATTTATTTCAATTTATAAATTATTAATTTCTTTATGGTGTAATTAAAATTATTTCTAAATCTAATTATTGTATTGAAAACTATTCTTAAGATGATTTCCTTTTCTCTATTAATGCCAATATCTTTCTAATTTGATAAAAATGATATTATTATTATTATTGTATTTTCTATTAATCTATTTCTTTTTTTTAGGTATATTCATTTTGAAATTCTTATACTTTAACATAAACTTAATCAAGCATATGCTTATCAAATTCTATTAAATTTAATAGTATAATTTTCATTACTATTGTGTATACTTTATAACATGTATTTTTATTAAATATCAGTAAATTTGTCAGTAATGTTGTATGATAAAAAAATTATACGATCTTTAATATAGGTTTATCTACATTCTACAAAAATTATTCTTTTAAATATTCACTGTACTAATTTCTATCATGAAGTGAGATTATATTTTTTATATTATAAAACATAATATATAGATATATATAGATATATAATGCTAGAATTTTATAGATAGAAGTAACAGCACGTTTACTTCGAGAATTTAAATTTGCTACTTGGATAATTCCATTAGAGACGAGATAAAATTCACATTAATATAGCATTCTTTATATTAAAATTTATATTTTATTATATTATATTTTATTATATTTTGATTTATATTCGCCAAAAATTATTTCTTTCGTATGTTTTTATATTGTTAGTTTAATCATTTCATTTTATCGATCTGCTAAAAAAAAAGGTTGAAAGTGATTTTGAATATAATTTCAAGATTTTTTATATAATATTTAATAAATTTTATATAATATTCGTCATGAATAAAAAATGCAAAAATATATCATAAAAATACCTTTAAAAAAAAAGTAATTTTAAAAAATACGTTTTTAAAGTTTATGCTTATTTAAGTTCATTTTATTTTCAGAATGCTCGTTTGTAAAGTATTTTTTTGTTTATGAGATATTCTTTTATATATTTCTTTTTTTGTAAATTTTTACAAAATAATTTTTTTATAAAATTTTTATTTTTAAAATAAATATTTATAAGCTTTCAGAATTTTAAAATTTGCATTAAATGCGATATAGAAAAAAAATTTCAAGAAATATATCGCGATATACTAAAAGATTGCTGCGTACAAGATTGGTATTAAGATCGATTTTCAATAATTAATCAAATTATTTCAGGATAATATTCGAAATATTGTGAATTCTGAAATTTTAGTAGATTTTTGCAACTTATTTAATATCTAATAATAAAATTTACGATAAACAATAATTGGATCAAAATGCTTAAATATATTGAATATTATACGATTAGTCTTTTTTTCGGAGATTTCAATTCAATAAAAAATATTATATAAATTTTTGAATATGAATAAAGTAATATAATAAAGCAATATTTTTTTTATATATTTTAATATATGCAATATATAATGTAATATGAATATAATGTAATATAAAAAAAAGAATACTATACCGATTGAGATATGCTGTTATAAATATGTATGAATAAAATTCCATTTTACACTATCCAAGTTTTTTACGAATAATTCGAAAAATAAAATAGAATTTGTCAATTTATTCATTCTTACTACGAAGATTATTCGAAATAGATGATCGAAAGTAATCAGATCATCTCTTTAATTTCAATAATTTTTAATTATGTTATAAAAAATAAAAATTTAAATAATTTTTTTTATATGTAGTAATTGGCCTTTATTTTCGACATACTTATAAAAAATGCTATTATTACATAAAGCTTATCTATTCACCTATACGTAACAAAATATACGTCATGTATATGATTGATATTTTTTCAATTGCTCATATAAACACATAAAAGTAAAAAAAAACAAAACAAACAATACATAATAGGTGAACTAATATTATCAATTTTAATATTTATTCAAAGAAAACTTAGACATTTCGTGAATTTTTCAGATAATAATATTGAAAATAAATATAGAATAACTGATAAAAATTGAAATTAATAATATTACTAATATTATAATAAATTAATAAATATAATATTAATATTATTATTATTGTCATTATATATATATATATATATATAATATATATATATATATATTATTGTCATTATATAATTTCGATCATTGTAATTTCATCTAAATTGTTTAGCTATAATAAGGTTTAACACAACTATTATATCAAACCGAAATTTGGAAGAGCGAATGGTTAGAATTTTAAATATAAGAATATATCTGTGCGTGCATGCACGTGCATGTGTGTGTTTGTAACATTATTAGTGCATTATTGCCTCTTATTTATTATTTCCATAAACACATTAGCTAACATCCAAAATGTATAATAGGTGAATTATAATATCGCTGATGTATCTTAAGTTTAGTTATAATTTTTAATCGTTCAAAAGTTATATCTTATACACAAGCTTACTGATACCAAAGTAGAGGATTATAGTTACTAACAAGTAACTATAATGATATTATTTCATTTATTATACATATTTTCTACTATCATAGTATATTTTTAACAACAATAGATGAGCGATTATATACTGAAATTTATTCTATCATGGACGTACAATCAAAATTTAATGTAATAATAGCAATAATTTATTTTTTTAATTATTAAATTTTTATTAAATTATTTTTGTTATTAATATTTCGAAAACTATAAATTTGTAACAATTCGGATTACAATCATTATAATTCTTGATATAATTGATATATTTTTTGATCAAGCTGTCTTACAATTCAAATACTACATTCTAATCCTTCATTCTAATACTTTATTTCAATGTTACAAAAATGTACTAAAAAATAGCAATAAAATATATTTACTATAGATATTCTTCCATAAATCTATAATAAATGAGATGAATATATTAACTTATTTTCTTTTATATTTAATTATATAATATTTTGCTAAATATTTACTTGATAATATTTTTCAATTTGGTATTTGATTTTTTTATTATTTATTGACTTTATAAATTCTTTTTTCAGTGGACGTATATTTTGATATCATTTCTATTAAAAAATTTTTTTATACTTATTTTATATTATTGTGTCAATATATTTGTATATTTTTATACATTTTGTATATTTTTTTTTGATTTATATTTATATTTTCTTATGTATTTAAAAAGCTCACTTTATATTGTTACAGAAAATATTTATATTCATATTTGTTGAATATAATGATAGTAATTTCAATTTATTTTCATCATACGAGTTTTTATTTAAAATATTTATATTGAAGAATAAAGCTTAATTTGATTTTTTTTTTAATATCTTTATGTCTTGCTATGCATGCATATATATAGAGATAAATGATATTTCCAAAAGACCATAAAGCGAAAGTAGAAAATAGGAGAAAAGACTGTCATATTATTTTTTTATAATATAAAATGACATTGTTATTCATTTAATTATTTATTTTTATATTTCTATTATATTTCTATATTCTATATTTCGCAACATTGTCTTTCATTGCTCATAATTCACAGCTTTCTCAATTTTGTTTTTTTCCAATAGCTTGGTTAAATCTGCAATCATGTATTTAGAATTATATTTTAATTAAATTACTTTCTTTGAAATTTTTTATAAAATGTATTTAGTATGCACATTTTTTTCTGCTATAATTGCTAGAATGTCTTATGTATAGCTTTGTCTTTAAATTAATTAATAATCATTTTATTTTTAATAAAATTTAAATCTTACAGTTTTATAAACGACAATCTTTCTTGACATGCTTCACTTAAAGCATATAATATATTTTGCTTTGAAAAAATTGTCTAATTTTGATAGAAGATAAAGCATATTTAAGTATATTTAAGCATATATAATTATATATAGCATATATATTAATATAAGCATATATAAAGTATATTTAATCTGTATCTTATACTTTAATCTTATATTTTACACTATTTTCACTATATTCGCTGTTTGATTTTCCATTCTGCATTCTTCAAATCCATGTCTGCATGTTGAATTAATCATTTCTTTTACTGCATTCTATTTTCAATTTATAATCTAATGTACATTTTAAGTATTGTATGACTATTTTCTTTTGCGTTTATAGATCATTCTATTTAATATCCTCATACTTGTAAATATGTTAAATATACATTAAATTTCCGCTTTGAAATTTTATATTATTTTATAATGATTTATCCTGCATTTCTTTATAACTAGTATCTATCAATATTTATAAGCATTTTGCTTCTCTTAAATTTTATATTTGCAAAATTTTATGTATTTTCTCAGATATATGTAATGAATTTTATCTTTATAATGAATTTATATTATATTATAATACGTATATATCTCATTATTTTTAATTCACTTGAAATATATTTATTTCACTACAGATTGTTTCATACGAAACTCCTTTTGATTTTACTTTTATAAATGTACCAGTAAGTTATTAACTAGTAAAGAGGAATATTTTTTATGTAATACTATTGTTTTATTTGTTTTTAATAATGCTTCGTTTATTAAAATTATTAAAATAATATATTTATTAACCTAGATTCGATTGCATTTTCCTGTACGATATCCTGCATATCTATTTAATTCTAGAAACACTTTTATTATTTTTATGTTTCAATCTTCATCTTTTTCATTCTGTGCATTTTGTTTTTTTATTTCATATTTATTTTTTTTCATTTCGAACATTCATTTTAACTTTATTTTTATTTCCATTTTCATAATCATACTTTTCTTATTTTGAGATTCCTTTAATATTTTTTTTTTTTTTACTTATTTGCATTATTTAAAAAATGTATCATTCTATAATTTTATTTATTTTTAAATTAATTAAGCAATATGAATGTCTTATTATATTTCACGAAATATAATTTCTTAATTTTGGTACGTAATTTCTTAATTGTGCCTACGTTCTTCTGCATATATGTTCTAAATGTACGTAATACTTTACTCTGATTTCATTAAATATTCATACATACGATATCTTATTATAGTCTGTTTATAAATTTTGAAGAAAATTTGCCATTATTATTATTTCATTTTAATATATCTTTATTAATACACTTAACAAACGTCATTTCAATTAGATATCTATTTTATCTCTCTATCCCGTTCTATTGCAGTGAATATAGCGAATCCCCTTATTCCTTCATACTTTAAATAATTTATCAATTCATATTATATATATATTAACATATTTTTTCCCTTTATTTAATCCGATAGTTTTTTAATTTTTAAAAATTTTTAAATTTATTTTTTGTGCATGCAATATATTCTTTGATAAAAATAAAAATAAAAATAAAAGTTCCAATTTATTTATTAACAATTAAATCATACAAAATAATACAATTAACAATTGTATATATCAAAACCATCAAGTATCATTTTACTGCTTATAAAAATTATTTACATTGGTTGGCACATATTATGTATGCCTTAGTGTACACTACAATTCTTTAAATTTATTTAATCTTTTCATGATATTTTTTCTTTAAATACATCTCACATATTCTTATTCTTATATATCTCACATGTTCACATATTCTTATTGTTAATATATTTAATTCTTTCTATCTAATCTTTTTTTAATATTTTGTATATGGCATTCAAGTTCTTATGCTCTAATTTCCTGTATCAGGAATATATACAATTATTTTTTATTTAGCATTAATAACACTTTATACTTTATTTATTTAATTTATATGAGTTATCGAAGCTATTATCGATGGCTATAATTATTTCACTATCTTTTATTCGCACTGTGCGGATATGCACAAATTGATTGTATTTTATTCATATACTATGGCTGTTATTAGGATCTCTTGATATCTCTAATTGATTATCACTAATCAATTCAAAATTTTACAAATACTTTTTAATTAACAATACTTCTATTTTTCCCTTTATTATTTAGAAATTATAACACATACATATGTATTTCTCTATGTTAGTCTAGAGTCTTTTTTACAATGTACACAATTTCTTGCATATATATTTATTCGGAATTGTATTCTTAATAACATACAAGAAAGTGAACCTTATTTAAATATCGAGCTCTATGTTTGTAATTTGTTGAAAAATGAACAAAATTTTCGATAAATTCTTTTTAATTCTCTGTTATCTTTATTCTTATTACGTATATGTACATTGTGTATATGTACATTGACAGCTTTTATCAAAAAGGAGAATAGATAAAAGATAGAATAATGAACCTAAATGTAATGTTATGTTAATGTTCATTCTTTCTCATAACGTTAAATATGTATTTATGTTATTTTCAATTCATTTAGTTCTTTATTTCTATAATTTATATGATTTATATCAATGTGATTATATATTTGATTTTTAAAATATACATATATTACATTTTGCAACTATCCATAATTTTCAATGAAATTTTATAAATAACAATCAAATGTATTTTTTTGTATGCATTTATTAATATATTATAATAATATAATAACATAATAATTAATAATAACAGTATAAGAATATAACAAGAATTAATTATATATAACATTAATTGTTATATATCTTAAAATTTGATTTATTCATTTCGAAAGTATTTTTGAATGAAGAAAAATTATTTCATTTTATAATTTTTAATTTTATTCTTAAACAATCTTACTTAAATTCAAATATTTAAAGTAATTTAGAGAAATTCAAAGAACAATACAAATATCCATCAGTAAAATAAAAAAAATGTGAATATTTGAAGTATTCGATTTATCATCATTCCGGAATCCAGAAAAATATAGATTACTATTTATAAGATATATATAAGAATGTATATATTCTTTTCTTTTTATCTTACATAAAATAATTTTTTTAATTTATATAAATGAAAATAAATCTAAATTATAATATATTATAATTATATGTTTTAATTTTCTTAAGTTTCTTTGATTAATTAATTTTTGATTAATTATTAATATATTTAGTTAATTAATATGAAATTTTAATTAAATTGATTCAAGTACAACTCTCTTGAATACAAACAAATATATAGAAAATTATATTCAACTTTTTGAATTCGAAATATCATATAATTTCCCGTGAGTTTTAGCAAATAAATAGATTGAGAGTTATTCAACCGGATTTGAAGAAAATGTTACACATTGATTCAATTAAATTTAAATAAAATCTTGTACAATATCAAATATCTTAAAATTTTTTTGTAACTTCTTTACAGTTTTTCTTAAATAACAGGTTACACATAATGCATTTTACATTAGATTAAAATTCCATTAGAATATTGATATAGTAGTGTATCTAAAAGAATATAAAATCGTTGTTTCGTTGAAAAGTTCTGCTATAAATACGATAGTATTTAATAGTGTATATAATAGATGCCGCTAATGAAACATTTTTAATTCTATTACTCCGTTGTTTCATTCTATCTAATATATACATTAAAAAATTTATAATTAATTAGTAAGTAAATTAATAATTAGTAAGTTAGTTAAAGTTAATTAATAATAAATTTTATCAAATATATATATATATATATATATATATATATAAATTTTTTCATTATTTTGATACATATATTATAATTCATCAATGAAAGTTCAGAAGTTCTGAAGACAGGGCATGTGAAGCAGTTGAATCTGTAATCTGTATTTTCAACAGTTCGAGTACCGTCAATAATATTACAATAATTTAGAAGTGAATATGGTTTTCATAATGTTTTCCAGACCTCTAATTTAAAAAAAGATATCACAGCAACGGCTATTTCACAAGCCACATTTGCACGTCACATGACGGACCACCATGGGAGCAAGCGCAAAAGTCCTGACTTCCACGCGCTGCAACGCGATCCTGCCCATCCTTCAAGATTGCTCTCCAACACGACTGGTCTTCTCTCTACGTGTACTTTTTCCGAAAAGCAAGAAATGAAGGAAAAATCAAGGCTTACTACAGCCTGTATAGTAGAATTAATATAAGAAATAGAAACTAGAGCAAATAGAATTCGACAATGAATATCATGAAATAAAAGTTAGAATCATCACAATTAGCCGCAAAGAGTCAAAGTACTACCATTCGTTCACTTAGAACTCATAAACGAATATACGGTTTAATAGATGGTTCTTCGAGCCGTAACATCAGCTTAGCACCGCATTTGTGATAATATTCAAAGTCGTTCACCATTTCGATTTTAAGAGACTTTAAGATTTTTTTTCATAAAAAACATAAATATAAAATATTGTATATATATAATATATATAATAATAATCTCATTTAAAATTTAGAAAATAAAAAAATAAAAATTAATAACAACAATAATTCAGGTGCAACAATTTTCATTACAACTCCTGCTTCATTCTTCAAAATTATTGCTTTCAGTTATATTCTTAATAATAGATTATTAACATTATGAGTTAATAAACGAATAATTTGATTATTTCATTTGTTTAACTTACGAATTATTCTTCTTTTTCAGTTTTTTAGTAATTAATGACTTATTTGATTGCATCAGTACAAATAAATTCGTCGCCAAATTTGATGAAGCCCTTAAACAAGACCTTTAAAGATTAATGATTTGTTATTATTAAAATTATGGTTTGTTACTTTTTTAATTTCATAGCATATCAAAATAATAAAAAATTGTTAGATAAAAAAATCGATTCAATATTCGTTCTTCATAGTATCTCAAAGAAGATTCTTAAAATTCAAAAATTCTAAACAAGCACAAAAGTTGATGTACAAAAATGTTAATTAAAACTTATTTATGAAATTATGAATTTAAGTTTCTGTTGAATTTTTTTTATTTCTATGTGCATTATTTATATTATTTCATATAATGAAAATTTAAATAATTTTGCATTAATATTAAAATTGTTGTAAATGAATATTTTATTATTAGTGA
>NW_020555904.1:2500-5000 GCF_003254395.2 Apis mellifera
CCCGATCGCTCGAGGCTAAAAGTTGATGCTCAGTCGTACAAGTACACATGGCAAGCCATGCACACAGGTCACCAGCGTCCCCCTATAGGTCGCTTTGCCGCACAAGAGTCATTCGGTCATAGACACCGACCCGCGGCTCTGCAGTGTGGAGAAAGATCGGTAAGAATCGGACAGAAACAGTCGAGAAATTATTTCCCGAGGAGCGGTGCACACTGTATCTCGACCGAGATCGTAGAACAGGCACGCGCTCGACGCTGCTCCGCCCGGTCGAACCGGACCGTCGCTTCTCTTATAGTAACCGAACGGCCGGCCACCACGTCGGCGCCGAACGGGCTTACGCACGGCCGCTTATGGTGCGAAACCGCTGTAGCGACAGACCGAGCGGAAGGTACGCTGGAACTTTGATTTCGATCGACGATCATTATCGTCATACAAACTGGTAAAAAAAAATTAAAATATATTAACAGGACGGTACAAACGAAAGGTAAATAATAGATTTTTACAAAAAAATTAAATTTTTTTTTTCTCGATAAGAAAAGTTACGAAAAATTAATTTTTGATAAAAGAAAAAAAATAATTAACAATATAAAAAATTGCAAGGGATAAATATAAATAGATTAACGAAAAAAAAACATACAAGTTATTAAGTTATTTTTCGAGAAATTAAGAAAAAGTATTCGAGTCACGTCGGTTCGGTGATTCTCTCGTACGCGCAAAGTCCCCCGGTCAGGTCGGTTCGCCCGTTCCATGCGTATCGCGCAAAGTCCCCCGGTCAGGTCGGTTCGCCCGTTCCATGCGTATCGCGCAAAGTCCCCCGATCACGTCGGTTCGCTCGTTCCATACGTATCGCGCAAAGTCCCCCGGTCAGGTCGGTTCGCCCGTTCCATATATCCCCATTCATACAATCCAATTTATAATATAATTATTAATTAATATAAAATTTTAACATGAATTTAATTAAATTATTGTATTATTTATAAGTATTTTTTTAATTTTCTATTAATTTTATTGATTATAAATTATATATAAATATATATATATAATATACTTTTTTTATTCTCTTTGTAATATTTATTTTTATTTCAAATAAAATATTTATATATATAGAAATATTTATATATATATATATATATATATATATATATATATAAAATCATATATTAATATGTAAATATTTATAAAACTATTATTTAAAAATTTTCCAAAAATTATTAATTATTTAAATTTAAGTTAATTTTTTATATTAATTATAAAAATTATATATTAACAAACGTGAATAATAATTCTTTAAAATTTAAATAAAATTAAGATAAAAAAACTTAAAAAATAAACAAATTCCATACGTAAAATTCCATCGCGCAAAGTCCTCCGGTCAGGTCGGTTCGCCCGTTCTATACGTACCGAACAAAGTCCCCCGGTCAGGTCGGTTCGCCCGTTCCATGCGTATCGCGCAAAGTCCCCCGGTCAGGTCGGTTCGCCCGTTCCATGCGTATCGAGCAAAGTCCCCCGGTCACGTCGGTTCGCCCGTTCCATGCGTATCGCGCAAAGTCCCCCGGTCAAGTTGGTTCGCCCGTTCCATACATTCCCATTCATACAATCCAATTTATAATATAATTATTTATTAATATAAAATTTTAACATGAATTTAATTAAATTATTGTATTATTTATAAGTATTCTTTTAATTTTCTATTAATTTTATTGATTATAAATTATATATAAATATATATATATATAAATATATATATATATATATTAAGCACAAACGTGAATAATAAGCATATTAAATAATTTTTTATCTATTTTCTTTAAAATTTAAATAAAATTAAGATAAAAAACTTAAAAATAAACAAATTCCATACGTAAAATTCCATCGCGCAAAGTCCTCCGACATCAGGTCGGTTCGCCCGTTCTATACGTACCGAACAAAGTCCCCCGGTCACGTCGGTTCGACCGTTCCGTACGTATCGCGCAAAGTCCCCCGGTCATGTCGGTTCGCCCGTTCCACACGTTTCGCGCAAAGTCCCCCGGTCAGGTCGGTTCGCCCGTTCTATACGTACCGAACAAAGTTCCCCGGTCACGTCGGTTCGACCGTTCCGTACGTATCGCGCAAAGTCCCCCGGTCAAGTCGGTTCGCCCGTTCTGTACGTATCGATCGGACTACTCCGGTCACCTCGGTTCTCTCGTTCTATACGTATCTCTCCGACATTTCCGATTAGATATTTTCCCCGCAATATAACGATTAACGTTTCGAGTGATAATTCTTCATTCTCTAATCTTACCTCTAAGAAACTCGCTTATGTATCTGCTTATTTATCATTTTTCGCGTATATTCCATATTATGGCCCTGAAATATCTTTTATTTTGTTGTTGTTGTTGTTGTTATTATTATTTTTATTATTACTATTATTATTATTATTATTATTATTATTACTATTATTATTATTATTACTATCATTATTATTATTATTATTATTATTATTATTATTATTATTATTATT
>NW_020555904.1:10000-14627 GCF_003254395.2 Apis mellifera
AGAAAAAAAAGAGAAAAAAAAAAAAAATCGAAATGGAAGAAGAATTTTTCTCACTCGAATATTACCCACCATCGTATTACCCCCTTGACTTCGCTAGATATATCTCTCTTTTCTTTCTTTTTTTCAAAAAAGCAACAAGAGTATTATATACATTGCGAAGAAGAAGAATATTCCTCCTTTTAGCAATCGTAGTGTTTTAAATATGCACCGCACCATAGTGCCAATTTATCGTATGTCGTATTCATGTTAGAGCCAAGACTCACGCAAGATATCCGAATGTCGGTTTCGTTTTAACGCCCGTCCTCTATTTTAGCTTCCCGTTGACAATTTCCAGCGGTTTCTACTACTTTTTTTAAAAAACCTCGGGTAAAGTGAGGTAAAGTGAGAAACTCACGCAAGGAAAAATATCACGAGAGCCTTTTCCGGGGACTGGACGACCGACATGGATACGCGGTCCGGCGATAGACAACGAAAAAGGCATGGGATGACCAACACTAGATTCAGGAATTTCTCCTCGGCGCGGAGATGCCATAATTTGTCGTCTCGAAAAGAAGAAAAAAAAAAAAAAAAAAGAAAAAGAATGAAAGAGCCTCGCCAAAGAGAATCGTACTCGTCCTCATCTTACGTATCCCTTATATCCTCGTGGAGTCTTCGATCTCTGATACGAAAACTGGTATCGCTTAAGGACTCGCGTGCACGTTGATGTGACGGTCCAGCGACAGTTCCGACAGAGTATGACAAACACGAAGGAACGGAGTGGGTATTCCGATTCCTGGGGCTCTTTTCTCTCTCTCTCTCTCTCTCTCTCTCTCTCTTTCTCACAATCTCAACGCACGGCAAACATCGCACGCCATCAAGGGATGGTGGGATCTTTCTTCCCTCCTCTCTCGATTAAACTCCCATATATTTTTATCCTTTTTCTCACGGTATCGCAGAAATATTAGTTTCAGACGACGTTAGGGGCGCGGTATGTAATTCGTGATCCAAAAATGGACGAATCGAAACAGTGGCGGGTACGAAAAACAAGCACGAAGCGGTGAACACGGGCGGTCATCAGTTATATGAAACGGACGACTCACGACACCGAGAACACTCACGCAAGTCCGTGACATGTCTTGAATTCGTGAATACGATTTCCTCGTACCACACGCGAGCACATGTATTTCGATTCTGTTATCTCGGTCACGACCGCGACGAACGCCAACGAACGTCCAACAATCGCTCGTACGTCGCGCATCTTCTTCTCCTTATAATTTGTCCAACTCCGATTTTTGACACCCGACTCGGAAACGTTCGATTTTAAGAACGACGGCGGGGATTACAAAAAGAAGGAGAAAAGGATCAAATGTACGAAGAATAACCAATACGCAACGCAAGCAGTATTTGGGTTACGTGAACGACCCTCAGCCAGGCGTGGTCCAGGAATTGTATCCGTGGACCGCAATGTGCGTTCGAAATGTCGATGTTCATGTGTCCTGCAGTTCACACGTTGACGCGCAATTAGCTGCGTTCTTCATCGACCCACGAGCCAAGTGATCCACCGTTCAGGGTAATCGTATTTTATGTAAAATTTTTTTTTTTTTCTTTACTTTTATAAAGGAAACGACGAGGATTACCCCGATACTGAATCCTTTTTCTCTCTCTCTTCTCTTCAAACCGTCGCTCAACCTGGAGAGAACGACTCGTTCGAAGCATGGTCGCAGAGCCCATACGCTTAAAAAAAATTCGATGTTGAAAACTAATAATTCGTTCAGGTACGTATATCTCGATGAAAAGATTCGAAAAGATCGATGGGACACGAAAAATTCGATCGGTCTCGAGCGGTCTTTCCTCCCAATTTCCGAAGCGAATATTCGCTACGGTACGGGTGTCCGACTCACGACACGACGACCTCTCTTCTCTCTCTGTGTAACACAGATTCGATATTCCCCTCTGAACGAATAACGTTTCAACTTTTTTAAGTAAGAAGCGATGAAACGGGCTCACGTCGACGCGATGCATCATTTTCTCGCCGTTCTTGGTTTCGTCGGTTTAAAGGTACAACGACGACGACGACGACACCATGGGTAGGAAGCACGATTCGAGAATGATCATAGAAGCGTATAGGAGAAAAGAGGTCGAACTGGTATCCATCGAAGAGAACGTCGCGAAACAAAGTTCGACGGCGGCTCGTCCATCCTTCGATTTCGTTTTACTATCGACGCGCTACTTGTCCCCTTATCGCTTTTTCTCTTTCTCATATCTCGACAGCTTCGTTCGATCCCAAAGTCTTGGTGCGTTGCGTCTCCTCGTCCATCTCTCGTTTTTATATAAGAGGAGAGCTCAGGCAACGAAAATAAAGAAGAAGAGAAATGCACAGAAATATGAACTTGGTACTTTTACTGCACGTATCGATGTACATACACATACGTAACGCACGTATATACGTTCATAAAGACGGCGGGTCTATTACAAAAGACCTCACGCAAGCGCCTTGTGTTGTGTCAAGCCATTTATCATTTTGTTTTTGTGTTTAGTTTCATTTTATATATATATATATATTTTATATCAGTAGGGACGTAATGTTATCGAAGCGGCGGGTCGAATTTAAAAATTCGACCTCACGCAAGCGCTTCCTTTTGATTATTATTTCGTATATATTATTATGCGTATACATACGTAATACGTACACGTACGTGCAAAACGTACCGTCAAATCTTTATTAAAAATATACATCATCGAGACGGCGGATCGTCCGTACATGTGTGTATATATATATATATAAAATATATACGACGACGCGACGACGATCTCACGCAAGCGTCCCTTTGTATTTTTGCGTACCATAACATTCATCTCATCGAGACGGCGGGTCTATTTATTTATAATAAACGACCTTCGCGCAAGCGCCTCTTCGTATTTATCGTTTATATATCTCTCTCTCTCTCGTGGAAAGAGAAAGAATTTCTCTCTTCGTATCAAATTTTCGTGTCTGGTAAAATTCAAAAATATATAAATTCAAAAAAAAAAAAAAATGATAAATCAATCGGATACAACGGACGGAAGGGATTTTTCTCTCCCTCCTCACGTAAGCCATCGTTCCGTGATTTCATCATTCGTTCATATGTTAGATATACAAAGTTTTGGTATTTGATAATGGATTCAAAAAATCCATTTTATAAATATATATATAAAATATATATATTTATCATCCCCTTCTTTCAATTCTCTGTTTGTTTTGTTACGCATTTTCTCTTTTTGTATGTTTCATTCGTTAATGATCCTTCCGCAGGTTCACCTACGGAAACCTTGTTACGACTTTTACTTCCTCTAAATGATCAAGTTTGGTCATCTTCCCGGTAACATCGGCAATGCCGAGACATTGGCCGCGCACCAGTCCGAAGACCTCACTAAATCATTCAATCGGTAGTAGCGACGGGCGGTGTGTACAAAGGGCAGGGACGTAATCAACGCGAGCTTATGACTCGCGCTTACTGGGAATTCCTCGTTCATGGGGAATAATTGCAAGCCCCAATCCCTAGCACGAAGGAGGTTCAGCGGGTTACCCGGGCCTTTCGGCCAGGGAAAACACGCTGATTCCTTCAGTGTAGCGCGCGTGCGGCCCAGAACATCTAAGGGCATCACAGACCTGTTATTGCTCAATCTCGTGCGGCTAGAAGCCGCCTGTTCCTCTAAGAAGATTTGTTTGTACGTTGGTAGTAAAAACCCACCGACCGAAGCCGAGGGCCTTCGAGATACCATAAGTTACGTCTATTTAGCAGGCTAGAGTCTCGTTCGTTATCGGAATTAACCAGACAAATCGCTCCACCAACTAAGAACGGCCATGCACCACCACCCACCGAATCAAGAAAGAGCTATCAATCTGTCAATCCTTCCGGTGTCCGGGCCTGGTGAGGTTTCCCGTGTTGAGTCAAATTAAGCCGCAGGCTCCACTCCTGGTGGTGCCCTTCCGTCAATTCCTTTAAGTTTCAGCTTTGCAACCATACTTCCCCCGGAACCCAAAAGCTTTGGTTTCCCGGAAGCTGCCCGCCGAGTCATCGGAGGAACTTCGGCGGATCGCTGGCTGGCATCGTTTATGGTTAGAACTAGGGCGGTATCTGATCGCCTTCGAACCTCTAACTTTCGTTCTTGATTAATGAAAACATTTTTGGCAAATGCTTTCGCTTCTGTCCGTCTTGCGACGATCCAAGAATTTCACCTCTAACGTCGCAATACGAATGCCCCCATCTGTCCCTATTAATCATTACCTCGGGGTTCCGAAAACCAACAAAATAGAACCGAGGTCCTATTCCATTATTCCATGCACACAGTATTCAGGCAAAGGTAGCCTGCTTTAAGCACTCTAATTTTTTCAAAGTAAACGTATCGGCCCACCTCGACACTCAGTGAAGAGCACCGCGATGGGATATTAGTTGGACCGCCCGCAAGGAGCTAAGCCCACCGATAGGACGTACCACATAATGCCAGTTAAACACCGCGAGCGGTGAACCGACACTGTGACACACAGATTCAACTACGAGCTTTTTAACCGCAACAACTTTAATATACGCTATTGGAGCTGGAATTACCGCGGCTGCTGGCACCAGACTTGCCCTCCAATTGGTCCTCGTTAAAGGATTTAAATCTC
>NW_020555905.1:0-14470 GCF_003254395.2 Apis mellifera
GAGAGGAGAATTATATGTATCAAATTTTCCTTGATTATATTGCCTCATACCTCTTTAAATATAGAATTTTGAAATAATAATTATAACAATATTTAATTTCAACTGAAACTAACGAAAGTTGGTTTAAAATATTGTATTTTCATATAAAATTAATAATATTTCATAGAAATCATTATATATATCATTATATAATGATAAAAACCTTATAGAAATAAAATAAATATTTATATTTTTCAGCATTAAAAATAATTATAATAAAATAAAAAAAGTTTTAGTTAATAAAATTATTCTAAATAATTATAACTCAATATGTATGTTCTACACAGATATATAATAAGGTACACAGAGATATGACATAATCTACGCTTCTTTTTTATTTTTAACGAAATATAAAAATGTTTGAAACCTGTCTATGTATCAATTTTCAATCTCTTTTAAATATATATGATATATGAATTTTTTTCAGATTTTTTTTTTTTTCATACCAAAAAATATATCGACAAATAATTTCCATTTGTATTCGATTTTCTATAGTTTGAATTTATCATAAAAATATAATAATAATAATCAAATTCATAATTTTTCATTGTAATTTCTTCATCTTTTAAAATTTACTGTTGATGATTATATTTTTAATAATCTTAGATTATCAACAATGCTATGTTAAATAAATATAAAATTATTTATTTAAAAATATAATCTATCTTTTAATTTTTAATACTTAATAATTGTAACTTATTTGATTGTACATCCCAAAATTCATGCAAGAAGTAATTTTGATAGAAAATAGAAGTTTGTAATTAAAAATTATAAATTTTTTATTGATTCATGAAATATACAGTATAGGATTATGTATGGAATAGCATATCGGTTGAATGGCCTCCACCGTTTTGCTGGCACATACGCACTTTTTTGTTGAAATTTTCCATGATCGTTTTGTATAAATGGCTGAATTTCATTGATATAGCGTTTAATTTTCTCCTTCAAGGTATAGATGGTCGTGGGCTTGTCGGCATAAACTTCAAACTTCAAAAACCCGAAAAAAAAGTCCAAATTGCACGATTCGGCCAATTCTGATTAAAAACGGGAAATTACGACTAGGAAATGATATCGCATAACAGTGATACGTGAATGCGAATTTTTCAACAATTACACATAAATTTTCTAAATCCCAAATGCAATAATTGAATTGTTTTTCGGGCTGTATGACATATTTCTTGTTGAAATCATATATCCATATCCATATCTTTTATTATATAATATTTATATAAATATAAATTTGTATAAATTATATATATATATTATATAATTTAGACATAAAAACTGGATGATCATGTCGCGATAGCGAATACCATTAACTATTATTATCCGATCAGCTGCATTTTCGAAGAAGAATGATTCGATGATGCTTCCAGTTCAAAATTCGCATAACAGTGATATATGAATGTGAATTTTTCAACAATTACTCATGAATTTTCTAAATCCCAAATGCAACAATTTTGTCGATTAATCAATTCATGATGAAAATGAGTCTCATCGCTGAAGATAATTTTATTGAGAAACCTTCATTATTTTTAAAATATTGCTCAACAATGAAAACGCGTTGTTCTTTCGTGTAACACTCTATTTTTAATAATCCTGAATTGTCAACTGTCACACTATCTCTTTTTTTTCATTGGCAACACTTTACCGCACAAATGGCGCAAAATTCAAATCTTATGTGAATTTTGGGACACTCTTTAATAATACAAATAAATTCATCGCTAAATATAATGAAACCTTTATAAAGTTTTGAAAATTAATGATTTATTACTGTTAAAATCATGGTTTATCTATTATCTATTTCATATATATGTATTTACTATAATTTACGAATAAAAAATCTTATTATAATTTACAAATAAAAAAGTAATAAAGAAATTGGAAAAAAATATCGATTTGATATTCGTTCTTATATATTTATTATATGATTCTTTCAGAAAAAATATTAAGACGACATCAAAATAAATATTAAAACTTACACAAGATACACAAATGTCTGTTAAGATTTATTTATTATAAATTTCCTTTAGATTTTTTTATTTGTATATTTTTTTATATTGTTTTTGCTCTTTCATCTAATGAAAATTTAAATTGATTTTAATTATTTAATAAATAAATCGCAATATAATTGTATACAACATATTTTTGTATATTAATTTTGAAATTGTTTTAAATAAATATATTATTATAAATGAAAATATTAATATAAACAATGATATACCAAATTTATAATTCATAACTGCAAATTGTGAAATAAAAGAAGAAGATCACATTATATGGATTATTTAACACAAAGAATTACAACAGCCTGTGTCTTGTAATACAAACATATGCTCAGATCATTATGCATATATATATATATATATATATCAATATATATATAAAATTATAAATACATTTGCAAATCACATAACATATACATAAATGACATTATAAATACGCAATAAATACTCTATACAGCTACACGATTTGTATTATAAAATTTGTATTGTTTATAAAAATATATATTACTATACAGCAGATTTAGTTAACTTGACTTGCAAACTATGATTCATGCCTTTTTTTATTTGCTTAGAAGAATCATAAGTCAGAGAATTAGGTCTTTTCGTATCTCTAAAGTAAATCAAGGAAACTTTTTCTGTATTTCACGATTTTTACTCTAATATATTTCGCATTCAATATAAATTATTGAGTTCCATTTAATATATATTTATTTTATTCATAATCTAAAATATATATATGTAAAATATATATATATAATTAATATATTCGTGTTTTTTAATATATTAAGTCGTGTAATTAATATATTGAAATACATGATCTTAACATTTAATATATTTATATCTTATTTTTTAATTAAATATGCTTTGATTTAAATCTATTTGAATGATGGATAATTGGATCAACCAAATGTCCATCAATTTCTAAATTTGCTAAAAAATATATAACTTTCAGTATCATATTGTGGTGGTTTTTCGTAGGCTAAAGAGATTGTAATAAAAGAAAAAGAATCGTTTACTTCATGAAAATATGAACATTTTGTTTTTCTCATATCGAAATAAATGATGAAAAAATTAAATATTATTAATCAAAATCATGATATTTATTATTTTTATGTAACACTTAGTAAATTCTAACTTAGCAAATTATTTACATAAAATCTTAATATTTGGATACTTAGTTGAACAAAATATAAATATATTAAGATATTGATACATGATGAAAGCATATATTATCTCAATATTCGCGTGTTTAAAAAAATATATGCATTAAAATATGAATATATTAATTATTGTGCATTGCTCAGTAAGCAAGTTATTGGTAACTGATTTGATAGAAAAATGCGGTAAGACGCTCATTCTATCAATTGTGATATACACAGAATCGCCAATCAATAGAGATTATAAATTTAACCAATTACATCTGATTCGACTATATATATAATAAATATGCATATATTATATACATACATGTATAACTATTTATTAAAATTTACTTTTAATAAAACTTACTTTTTGTATTAATAAAATATTTATATATTTTATATTATTACATTATATATAAATATTTTTCGAATATATAGATATATTTTAGAAATATATATATGCGATAATTTTTTGTTAATATTAGAAATACAAATGTTTCAGACAAAAATATATGATAATAAATTATATGATATCAATGAACACATATTATGATAATAAATGTTTGAATTTGAATTATCATGTAAAAATCATCTTTAAATTTTTAAATAGAATTCTATATTTTTTATTATATATCTTTATATTGATGTGAGACATTTTAAAAAATTATTTAACTTTCAAATTTTCTAACATTAATGTTACACTGTAAGAAGATTGCTTTATCGAATTTATATCCTGATAATTTTGAAAAATCAATTTTGTGTAAAAAAAATGAAAAACAAAAATATCAAGGGATCAGAAACAAAAAAGACTATTTTTCAACATGTTCTCCATTATTGAAAATATATCCTTGTAATTTGTTTTTTCATTTTTTTTTTTAACATTTTAAATATTATTTCATCATATGTGTTAATTATGCTTTAATTTTTCTAATCTCATTGTATTTTTAAAGTACTTATATTGAAAACTATTTATATTTATATTTATATAACTATTTCTATTGTACAAAATCTTATCTTAAAAAAATTATATGATTAAAAATCTGGAGAAATCACTATTCGTAATATTAGATTATTTTCAATTCAGCAAAATTTATAACGATAAAATGTAAATGTAGCGTACATAAAATTAATAAATCAATAAAAAAAATATAAGTAACATTTTAAATATGTTTCAATATATAGTACAAAGATATATAATAAAGAATATAGAATTTTATTTAAAAATTTAAAAAAAAATGTGAAAAAAAATTTCTGTTTCATAGAATAATTCAAAGATATCCCATAATTAATATTTAATTTAAAGTCATTACAATATGTTCCTATTAATATCATACAACTTATACCTAAAATCCTTTTTTCCGATACTTTTTTATTATTTTTTTATAAAAATAAAAGAAACCATTATTATTTATCTATAGTGTATATAATAAATATGAGAACGTTTTTTGTCAAATATATTAGTAGATGATATAATAATATATGATATATTAGGAATACGATAAGCTTAAATATTATATATAATGCTGATATACAATATAATAACAACAATATCAATAACAATAACAATAACAATAGCTATAGCAATAGCAATGGCAATGGCAATAACAATAACAATAGCAATAGCAATAGCAATAGCAATAGCAATAGCAATAGCAATAGCAATAGCAACAGCAATAGCAATAGCAATAGCAATAGCAATAGCAATAGCAATAACAGTGACAGTGACAGTGACAGTGACAGTAATAATAACAATAACAATAACAATAACAATAATAGTAACAATAACAACAATAACAATAATAATAATAATAATAATATACAATACAATCGTTAAGTAGAAATTCATTTAAATGTTTCTGATATATCTACGTATATCTAAACATTTTTCAATTTTACAATTTATTGATTAGGAATATTCATATATTTAAAATATTACGTAATTTAAATTTTCAATTGTAATATTAAATAATATTTTCAATTATAACTTTATATAATACTTTTGAATATTTCGTTTATTATTTGCTTTATCAATATGTTACAAAATAATATAAATCAATAATCTGGATTTATATATGTTTGTATATCTTTTCATTTGATTTTTATTTTAACGAATCCTTAATTCGTTTCTGAAAAACTCCGGATTTTCCTGTTTTGTTATTGTAATTTTGAATTATTTCTTACATAATGTATTTAATATTCTAATCTTATTCGAATGTTTAAGGATAATACATGATTTTTATCTACCGAAGAACATGTCATATATAAAAAATGTTCATTTGCAATTTGAATTTATCATAAAATATTACCAAATAAATGTATGGAGTAATATGATTTACGAAGTAAGAATTATAATATATTATAAAAAAAATTTCAGATGTAAATTTTTATTATAACTTCTTCTTTATTCTTTCTAATTTATTAGTAGTAGTTGTATAGCATTATTAGTATTATATAGCAGATTATAAATATTAATAAATTAAATAACATTCATTAATTATTTAACAATTTAATCTTTATTTCATAATATTATATAATTTTTATTTTTTAATATTATAGTAACTTTTAATATTTTAGTAACTATTATTAGACTATATTATTTTTATATTAAAATTAATTAAATTAATTAAATTCAATACCTAAGATAGTTTTGGATCCATATTTCAAACAATTAATATAAAATTTATTTAAGAATCATAGGTTTATTCATTATTTATATATTTCATAGTGCATTATTCCATTTTTGATGAAATCTTATAAATAAAAAATTGGAAAATTATAAATAAAAAATTAATCAAAAATCAATCAGAAAATATTATTAAAAATCATGGAATTTATTCAGTTACTAACCGCAAAATAATTAGAATTAGCTTCTAAGATTACAATTTAATTTTTACAATAAATTTTATATAAGATTTAAATAAATTTTATAACAATAAATAATTTAAAAATATTCTCAATATTATAAAAATTTAAAATATCATCTATCTTCTTGACACGTAAGTTCGTTAAGAAATGACCGCTCCGTCGTATCGCATGTATAGAAGACTGCTATTACTACTACGAAGGAAAAACGTTTTCTACCGATTGCATCAAATCTGATTTTTCGAGTAATATCGACGAATAATCCAGCAGTTTTTTAATTTTTATTATTAATAACATCATAATAATTTATTGCGATAAAAAATTGAGATAACTTTACTATTTTTATTGTACATGCCTTTAACAATTTCTTAAGATGGTAAAAATAATAATCGATATATTTTTATAAACTAAAACTAAATTTACATTTTTATAATATTTTATAATTTTCGACTTATTCAATTATAATTGCACTAAGATATTTTAAATATCATTTTATGTGAAAAACAATTATAGATTATTCATATGCAATAGATAGTTTTATAATTGTTTTTTAAACGTTTTATAAATTAAAATTATATTAAAATAAAAAATATTGATTGAAATCTTAATTATAAAACTTGTAATATATATGCAATACGAATAATACCAGTAATCTCAAACAATAAAGCTATCGATCGAACGAAAATGCATAAAAAAAATCGAAAAATTAATTAATTTTGTTGTCACAATATTTAATAGGTTCTATAAATTCTACGATAAAATAAGAATAAATAGAATTAAGTATTTACCGCGAAATTGAGAGATTATTTGCACTGGTAATATATTTTGTCACGATGATTTTCGACAAAAAAAAATGACACTATGTTACTATAGGCTTTTTTACTCAGGATTTTCTGATTAGCTGAAATAATGCAAATTTAATTTACTTAATTGCGCGAAAATTTAAACATTAAATAATATAACATTAGTTATAGTTTTCTATACATTGAGATCCTATGAATATCCGTTAATAAAAGTATATAATAAGAATTAAGTACAAAAATTAATTACTTATAAAAATTAATCAAATTAGAGAGAATTAAAAACGTAATAAAATAATTTAAGAAATTAAATAAATATGTAAGATATACAATATAAAAAAGAAAAGCCATACAAAAATCATTAAATTAGGAAAAACTAGAACGTAGAATAATTAAAGCATAGTTCTTATCTTCATTCATAATTCTTATCTTTTCTAAAAAAAAAAAAAATTAGTGAATGAATGAAATGAAAATTATTTCTAATCTTTTTAATAAAATATTTTTCATATACCTTTTTTAAAAGAATTTTGAAAAGAAAAATTTTGGAAAATGATTCCAATTACCAGATTTCACCATGACTACAAGAGATCGAGACTTATCTCAAGCTAAAAAATTAAATGTAATAAAAATTAAATAAATTGAGAACACATAAATGAAATACGAAACATTAAAATTAATACTTAATATAGATGAATTAGAAAAATATAAAATATGAATAATTTTATTGATTATTGAAATAAATTATAATTAATGTTAAATAAATTATGAAAAAAACAAAAAAAGAAATAGAAGTTAAATAAATAAAATAAAGTGATTATTTAAATTAGTGTATAATTATTTTTACAATGATCATTTACAATAATTAATCATTCGCAATTAATCCTACGTTATCCAACAATGAGGCTTAAATTTAGTTTAATTTATATCTTAATATTATTTACGTGTAATATTTTAATATATACTTTTAATAGTAAATTTTAAATCCCTAACGCATAACAAAAATATTTTCGTTTAATTTAAAGCGAAAAAAGTAATTATAATTAATTCATATAAAAAATTGCAATGTTTAGAAAAAAAGAGCTCAACACATAATTAATAAAAATGAAGAAGAAATTTAAAAAAATTAATTTGCTATAAATCATTGCCATTCTTGTGTCATGACTTATATCGCTGGACTTATAAGGATCAGTAGATAATTCTTATCAATCGTGGTTAATCGAGAGTTACTACAACGGCCTAATAGAAAAATTATTTATTCCAATGACATAAGAATAGTAAAAAGTATAGAATTGTAGACTCTAGTCCACTAGTGCCGGATTATAAAAATAAATTCGATAGCAAGACCTTTTAACTGAATATTACTAAAATACTAATTGATCTAAACGCAGAATCTTGACTGACCATCCAAAATATCAATTGATCAGAGCGCGGCCCTTCGACTGGCTATCAAAGTAGAGCACTAATTTGATGAATTCTTGCAATTGTGATGATTGATGGACAATGATTCGAATTAAATATGAAAAATAATTAATGAAAAGAAAGTAAAAGTAACTAGCTATATAAAATCGATAAATTAAGAAAATATAGAGAATTTTATATTTGACTTAGAAGTTAGAATTAGTGTTTTTCCACGAAATGCACTCGCAATAAATAAACGTAATCTATGTATCATATGATTTTAACTTAACTTAAAATTAAGATGCATCTCACGACGATCCCATGATGATCCTATGACGAACCAGCGATGAATTTAATAATGTGGTAACAGCAATCCAATCTAAACGACCAAAAGAAACTAAAATATCCAAAATTAGCACAAGTTTAAAAATTAGATCACGCAGATATTGTGTAATTCGTAGCTTAATCGATTTTTAAAAAATTTACCATTAAAAAATTTTCAAAGGAAAATGCTAGTTCTATATTATATTTTTCTTTTAAATATTCATTAAAATTAAAACATTGTTACTATTGTTATGAATCCTTTTAAATGCATACGAATACTGTCTACGAAAATATTATCAGATTTATTTTTATTTTTGTTCATAAATTTATTTTTTTTTATAATTTTTTTCTATGATTCATTTATTCAATTACATATCATTTATTATATCATTTCCAAACTTCTATAATATATATATAAATAATTATATAATTATATATATTATATATATATATATATATATATATAATATCACAATATCAATCTGTATAGCATATCACTGTAACATATTAAATATATTAAAATATATTGAATAGATATCACATTATCTTCTAATAAGATACGATCACTTAGATTTTACTTCAATATTTCCAATTACGTGATAAAATTGTAGGTTCTAAATTGAATTATTGAATCCAATTTAATTTATTTCCATCTAAATTTTGAAAGTATCATTTCAAAAGATATATATATATATATATATATATATATATATATATATATATAATCCGTAGTAGAATTATGGAGATTTAAAATTTTATTATAAAATGAATATTTCATAAAAAATTAATGCGAATCTTCTTATTCATGTCTATTATTTTATTATGTTCATTATTACATAATACTGTTAATTTTAATATTGTTTTGATATGCTTAAATCATTTTGATCTAAATTGATATAATTAAATTGATATAACAATTATATTTTTTTGACAATTTTGTATCACTGATAAGTACATAAAAACATAAAAATATACGCAATGTTTACTTTGAGGAATGTTGTGTTATGTCTGGTTTGCGTTATCCTGTTCCTATTTTCTAAATTAATTTTTGATAATAATATTTTTAATTATAAATATATTTTGTTTTTTTATTCATGTTTACTTTAAATATGGAATAAGAACAAAAATAATGATGTTTGATTCTGTCTTTTAATTTTGTAACAAAAGTAGAAAAACGAAGAAGGAAAACAATTTAATGGATACTTAAGCAAAGATTTGCCATTTTACTTTGCCAATATATTTTTAAATATATCTTGTATTAAAGTTTGTATCAAAAGTTTTTTTTAATTAATAATCAAATTTCTTGCTTCATTTTATTATTTATATTTAAAGTTGAATAAAATAGAATTTCTTAAAGTTAATGGCTGTACTTCTACCTAACTTAAGATTGCCTGTTGTTGACGTACAGACACATCGGATGAATTTATTCTTATAAAAAGAATATTGAAATTTTTATAACATAAAAGTCATTAGTGTTAATATTTGTCTTATTTCAATAATAAATAATTTAATTTTTAATTTGATAAAACTTACATAATATTTAGAACATTGTTATCAAAATTTCTTTCACAACTATTAAGAAAACAAACAATGCAATAGATTACAAAATGACTATTATCATTTCATTAGAATAGCATTTATTAATGGCAATTGAAGTATCTTATAATCATGGTTCGAAGATGATCGAGCGATAATTTCAATTGAGAAATCAAAATTCAAAGTCAACATTTATCGTATATTAATTTTTTTTAGAAAAGAATATATATTTTTTTTAATTTGAAGAAGACAATTATATATAATTTTCTAAATATAAATGTTAGAAAGTGAACATTGCAACAAAAAAGTTGTAACAAGTTATAAATGGTAAAAAAAAAGTTTGGATTTTAATAATAGTTTGTTTGTTTATTTATTGTAAATATTTAAAATGAAATGAAATATTTGAAAAAGTATTACGTTTTTAATTTAATCTTATATCTTTTACATGCAAAATAACATTTTGCGCCCATAACAATATATTATTATATTATTATTATAATAAGTAGTTTGGTGGACGTAAGGTAATAATGAATGTTTATAAAATGCTCTTCGACAGACATCATAATAAGTGGTATACTTTTTAAAAATGAATGAACTGTATAAGACTGTGATTATTTGCAGAACGCGTTTATTAGAGAGCAGGGTCTCTTTCAAAGTCACAGCAGGTGTCTGACGGATAGAGGATGTGATGTTAGAACAAAATTAATGTAATTGTATTCGGCGGTCGGACTACGACGTGATCACCATGAGACTCTATTTGTTAGTGGAGTTCATATCGTCAGAAAAATTCCTTCCTGGCTTAATTAGGAAGTCAGTTTCAAGGTCAGTTTCCCGTTGGGGCACGCCAATAACCAATAATATCTTGGCTAGTGCCCGAATCATGACTGACCAAGTTCGAGGAAATTTTTCGCTTAAGTAGTAGTATAAAGATCTCTCAATAAATAGGAACAGATCGGCGCATCTCTCTTATAGATTTCTCGAACTAGAATAATATTATTTGCTTTGGAATCAACCGCGTTTGGAATAAACGTCAGGATCGACAGTCTAAAGTATATCGGAAATCCACAATTATAAATGTTGACTAAGTTCGCAAAGACATTCTTTTCAGATAACATCATCTTTTGTTTAGGTTTAATAAAAATTTGCGCGTGGTAATAACAAAGAGTTTTTTTATAGAATAAATTTTTCCGAATAAGCTATTTATAAATCTAATGTATACTTGTTTGTAGCTTTGTGAAGAAGAATTGTAGTAATATTCTTTTCATTTTAAAGAAAACAGAAAGCTTCTCTGTAATTTTAAATTTTATTTTTTTTTTTTTGAAGATCGATTTTTGTTGTAGAACAGAGTGACTTTTTTTTAAATTTTATAAATTCAAGCGAATCGACTTTGTATTGAATTATTGAATTTATGTGATTGTATTATATTTTATTTTTTTCAATAATATTATTTTATTTTTGTAATTATTTATATTTATATTTATTGCTTTGTACTTATATATTTCTAATATTCAATTTTCAAATAATGGATAGAACTTCGATGTAATTCTAATATTTATATGTTTCGATTACATTTCTAATGTTTTAATATATTTTTGTTATATTTTGTGATTTCTAGAATGAAAAAGAATAATTATTTTTTTTTTAGTATTATAATAAATAGTATTATAATAAATATATGTAAAGCGATCAGACAGCCTGGTTTTATTTTCAACAGTCTGATTATTTTGAGCAGCTACAGTATGTTTAATAGTCTAAATAATAATATTTTATGAACAGATACTGTTCCTAACGTTTCCTAACGTTTTCCAATTACTCAATTTAAACTCTCAATTTGGATTCTCAATTTAAACAGATATAATAACAATGGCCACTTTATAAGTCACACTTGCACGCTTTACGACGAATCATCATGAAAGCAAATACAAATCTATGCGCTACAACGATTCCGCAAAAACTCATTCTTCGAAACCACTTTCCAATGCGATAATTGGTCCCTCTAACTTACTCTTAGTGTACATTTTCACGAAAAGTAAGGATTGGAAGAAAAACCAAGGCCTGCAATAGTTTTCTAGATCATTTAGAATATAGGTTAGATAGAATTCAGCAAGGAGAGTTTGCATCAAAATACAGTTAGAATCATTACAGTTAATCATAAACAGTCAAAGTATCACCATTCGGTCACTCAAAACTCATAATATAAACAATTATACAGTCTTACGACAATAGGGAGTTCTTCGAATAATAATAATAATAAATTCAGATACTACATTTGTGCAATATTCAAAGTTGTTTAGTTTCGAATTTAACAAGTATATATCGAGCATTAAAATTTTCGTTTTGTGTAAGTAACGAAAAAATAAGTCAATATTTTAAATAGAAATTTATTAGAACTAATTAGAAAAATAGAATTATTGAAATAAAATGTTCGAAATATTTATGATATTCTAAAAAACATTACAACTACAATATTAAATTGTTTGATTTCCTTAATCATTATTGTGTAAAAATATTATTATTCAAAAATATAAATATATATATTTTTAATTTTTCAAAGCTTAAATTAAGATTTAAGCTTAATTAAGAGTTAAATTTACAAAATATTCTTAATATTTTTGTATTTGCATTAACAAAATAATTTTATACTTAAAGTAGAAAATTATAATAAAAAAATTAAAAATAAAAAAAAAATCTTAATAAAAATACGATAAAAAATTCATGCAACAAAACCAAATTGATCTCTTATGAATAAAATGAAAAAAAAGAATCCCTTTAATAGTAGCAAAAATAATTTTGAAAGCAATTTTTATAGAAATGAACAAGAAGTATTTTGATGCAAACTATCTACTTTAAAAATTTATTATATATTTTTTAAACAATTTCAAAATTAAAAAAAGCAATGAGGAATAAATTATTCCTATTATTGCATGATTACAAATACTTCTTACGAATATAATATTAACAAAATTTAAGTTGTTGTAGTAAAAAGACATCGATTTGGTCTGGAATGACTCATATATATTGGAAATGGAAATGAAAATTAATAGTTCTAGATAATTAATAATAATTAAATAATAATAATACTTTTTAATAATATTCATTTTAATAGTTTTCTTTTTACACTAAATATTAAATATTAAATATTCATGTGTTTTTTTACAGTAAAATCAGAATATTTCTTTCTTTATTTCTTCATATATATCAATTATACCCATATTTCATAGCGGGGAAATGTTATTTAAAAATTGAAAATATTAAAATTTATTAAAAATATTATAAATTTGTTAAAAATATTCTGAATACTTTTTTTCACGTGAAATTAAAAATGTTCATATTTAATATCATAAATCATAGTTTTTATTTAAGTAATTATAATTTGTATAATTACAAATAAATTATAGTTACAAATATTATATTCAGCTTTCTTTTTTATTTTAAAATTTGAAGTTTTTATCGTTATTATTTCCATAATTTTTTGTCAAAAATCACATAATTTTATAGAAATTTATATTTTTTGAAAATTGAGAAAAGAACATTTCTGTTTCCAGATTCGTGCTTTATTTAAGGAATTTTATAAGGATTTAATAATTGTGACAAAACAAATTCGTATGAAATTACATTTGAAATTGAAAAATCGAAAAATATTATAAATTAAAAGAAGTATTTAGAAATACTTAATATTTTTAAATAGAAACACTTTAACAGTATGACATAAAAAATTATTATAAATTAAATAAAAGAATACCATTAGAGATTATTACTTAAGATTATTATTTTAGATTATTATATAATTTAAAAGTAGTGATTTAAAATAATATATAATAGTTTTATATTAAAGAAAGGAACAAATAAAACAAAATCAAATATGTAATATATATGTATATAATAACATGATAATAAATATTTTCGATTAGTTTTAAAGAAGAATTATATGTTGAAAGAATTGTATGTTCAGTTTTAGAATATACAATTATAAATATAGTTTAAATATATATAATAAACAATATAACGATTATTTTTAATTGTATTAGTTATAAAGGAGATGCGAAGAAGGTTATAACAAGCAGATAATTCTATTCATTTTATAATTTTAATTGTGTGTAGTAATTTAGAAGGAATATAAAAAAGAAAAAATTAATAATCAATAAAAAAAGTGAAAATTTTTAATAAAATAAATAAATATAATTTTTTTTATTAATAAATATAATTATTTACGTGAACAAAAGAATAATTAAAAGAATGAAAATATGAAAGACTAGTAAATATCAACAAATAAATATAGAATTTCTTTTCATGTAAGGAAACAATCTTCTTGATAATAACGATAGAGAATTATTATTTTTTTTTAGAAAGATCCATCTCGCTG
>NW_020555906.1:0-14429 GCF_003254395.2 Apis mellifera
GAGAGATTATTAAGTTTATACATTGAAAGTTCATATTTTACTTCCTTCTGAAGTTCGTTGTTGAGTATACTTGATAGTTCAAATTGAATTTAAAATTTTTGTCATATTGAAGTTTCTATATTGAAGTTAAAATTTTTGTTATATGGGAAGGTCTCAAATTGAAAGTTCTCAAATTTTTGTTATATTTGAAGTTCAAGATCATTATATTTGAGTTAAAAGGAAGTTCAAATTGTTAGTTATATATTTGAAGTTCAATTCTTATTACTTGAAAGTTCTAGTTTATATTTGAAGTCTTAAATTGGAAGTTAAAATTTTGTTATATTTGCAAGTTCAAATTTGATATTGTTGAGGTTTAAAGAGGAAGTTCAAATGTAGTTAATAATTTGAAGTTAATTTTTATTTACTCTTGAAGTTCTAGTTATATATTGAAGTTCAAATTGAAGTTATATTCTTGAAGCTTCCAATATGAAGTTAAAAATTTCTACATTATATTGAAAAGTTCAGAAATGAAGTAGAAATTGTTGTTATAGGCTATCTGAAGTACAAATGGATACGTAAAAAGGATTTTTGTGTAAGCTATTGCAAGGTTACAATTGTAGTTAAATATTTTGTATTATATCGGAAGTTTCAAATTTATATTTGAGTTAAAAGGTGAAGTTCAAAACTTAGTTATATTGTGAAGTCACATTCTTCTATAGCTGTAGAGTTCATAGTTATATTTGCAAGTCAAATCTGAAGTGTAAAATTTTTGTTATATCTAAGTTCAAAATTGAAGTTAGAAATTTTGTGTAATAATTTGAAGTTCAAATTGAAGTTAATAATTGGTACTATCTGAAGTTCAAATGAAGTTACAATTTTTGTTATATCTTCGAAGTTCATACATGAAGGTTAAAATTTTAATTAAATTTGAATTTCAAATTGAAGTTAACAATTTTTGTCATAATCTGACAAGTTAAATTTGAAGGCTAAACATTTTTAATTACAATATGAAGTTCAATATTTTATATTTGAGTTCAAGTGAAGCTTAAATTTACGCGTTAAGATTTAGAACTTTCAAATTGTAAGGTTAAAATTTTTTTGATTAATATCTGAAGTTCAAATTGGAAGTTAAAGAATAATTTTATTTGAAGTCAAAATTTAATTATATTTGAAAGTTTTAATTTTATTCGAGTTTCAATTGAAGTTAAAATTTAATATATTTTGACTGTTTTCAAATTATATTTTGAGTTCAAAGTGAAGTGTTCAGAATTTATATTTGAGTTCAAAGTGAAATTCAAATTTTAGTTATATCAGAAATTCAAATTGAAGTTAAAAAACTAATTTTATTTGAAGTCCAAAAATTAACTATATTTGAAGTTTCAATTTATATTCGAAGTTCAAATTGAAGTTAAAATTTTAATTAATTTTGAAGTTCAAATTTATATTTGAGTTCAAAGTGAAGTTCAAATTTATATTTGAGTTCAAAGTGAAGTTCAAATTTTAGTTATATCTGAAATTCAAATTGAAGTTAAAATATAATTTTATTTGAAGTCCAAAAATTAATTATATTTGAAGTTTTAATTTATATTCGAAGTTCAAATTGAAGTTAAAATTTTAAATAATTTTGAAGTTCAAATTTATATTTGTGTTCAAAGTGAAGTTCAAATTTTAGTTATATTTGAAGTTCAAATTGAAGTTAAAATTTTAATTATATTAGAAGTTCAAATAGAAGTTTAATTTTTGTTATATCTGAAGTTCAAATGGAAGTTAAAATTTTTGTTATATTTGAAGTTCAAATTGAAGTTAAAATTTCTGTTATATCTGAAGTTCAAATTGAAGTTGAAATATAATTTTATTTGAAGTCCAAAATTTAATTATATTTGAAGTTTTAATTTATATTCGAAGTTCAAATTGAAGTTAAAATTTTAATTAATTTTGAAGTTCAAATTTATATTTGAGTTCAAAGTGAAGTTCAAATTTTAGTTATATTTGAAGTTCAAATTAAAGTTAAAATTTTAATTATATTTGAAGTTCAAATTGAAGTTAAAATTTTTGTTATATCTGAAGTTCAAATTGAAGTTAAAATTTTTGTTATATTTGAAGTTCAAGTTGAAGTTAAAATTGTTGTTATATCTGAAGTTCAAATTCAAGTTAAAATTTTAATTTTATTTGAATTCCAAAATTTAATTAAATTTGAAGTTCTAATTTATATTTGAAGTTCAAATTGAAGTTAAAATTTTTGTTATATCTGAAGTTCAAATTGAAGTTACAATTTTTGTTATATTTGAAGTACAAGTTGAAGTTAAATTGTTGTTATATCTGAAGTTCAAATTGAAGGTAAAATTTTAATTAAATTTGAAGTTCAAATTTATATTTGAGTTCAAAGTGAAGTTCAAATTTTAGTTAAATTTGAACTTCAAATTGAAGTTAAAATTTTTGTTATATCTGAAGTTCAAATTGAAGTTAAAATATAATTTTATTTGAAGTCCAAAATTTAATTATATTTGAAGTTTTAATTTATATTCGAAGTTCAAATTGAAGTTAAAATTTTAATTAATTTTGAAGTTCAAATTTATATTTGAGTTCAAAGTGAAGTTCAAATTTATATTTGAGTTCAAAGTGAAGTTCAAATTTTAGTTATATCTGAAATTCAAATTGAAGTTAAAATACTAATTTTATTTGAAGTCCTAAAATTAATTATATTTGAAGTTTTAATTTATATTCGAAGTTCAAATTGAAGTTAAAATGATAATTAATATTGAAGTTCAAATTTATATTTGAGTTCAATGTGAAGTTCAAATTTTAGTTATATTTGAAGTTCAATTTTTATTCTTGAAGTTCTAGTTGATATCTGAAGTTCAAATTGAAGTTAAAATTTTTGTCATATTTGAAGTTCTAATTGAAGTTAAAATTTTTGTTATATGGGAAGTTCAAATTGAAGTTCAAATTTTTGTTATATTTGAAGTTCAAATTTATATTTGAGTTAAAAGTGAAGTTCAAATTTTAGTTATATTTGAAGTTCAATTTTTATACTTGAAGTTCTAGTTTATATTTGAAGTTCAAATTGAAGTTAAAATTTTTGTTATATTTGAAGTTCAAATTTATATTTGAGTTAAAAGTGAAGTTCAAATTTTAGTTATATTTGAAGTTAATTTTTTATACTTGAAGTTCTAGTTTATATTTGAAGTTCAAATTGAAGTTATATTTGAAGTTCAAATTGAAGTTAAAATTTCAATTATATTTGAAGTTCAAATTGAAGTTAAAATTGTTGTTATATCTGAAGTACAAATGGAAGTAAAAATTTTTGTTATATTTGAAGTTCAAATTGAAGTTAAAATTTTTGTTATATCTGAAGTTCAAATTTATATTTGAGTTAAAAGTGAAGTTCAAACTTTAGTTATATTTGAAGTTCAATTTTTATACTTGAAGTTCTAGTTTATATTTGCAGTTCAAATTGAAGTTAAAATTTTTGTTATATCTGAAGTTCAAATTGAAGTTAAAATTTTTGTTATATTTGAAGTTCAAATTGAAGTTAAAATTTTTGTTATATCTGAAGTTCAAATTGAAGTTACAATTTTTGTTATATCTGAAGTTCAAATTGAAGGTAAAATTTTAATTAAATTTGAATTTCAAATTGAAGTTAAAATTTTTGTCATATCTGAAGTTCAAATTGAAGGTAAAATTTTAATTAAATTTGAAGTTCAAATTTATATTTGAGTTCAAAGTGAAGTTCAAATTTTAGTTAAATTTGAACTTCAAATTGAAGTTAAAATTTTTGTTATATCTGAAGTTCAAATTGAAGTTAAAATATAATTTTATTTGAAGTCCAAAATTTAATTATATTTGAAGTTTTAATTTATATTCGAAGTTCAAATTGAAGTTAAAATTTTAATTAATTTTGATGTTCAAATTTATATTTGAGTTCAAAGTGAAGTTCAAATTTATATTTGAGTTCAAAGTGAAATTCAAATTTTAGTTATATCAGAAATTCAAATTGAAGTTAAAAAACTAATTTTATTTGAAGTCCAAAAATTAACTATATTTGAAGTTTCAATTTATATTCGAAGTTCAAATTGAAGTTAAAATTTTAATTAATTTTGAAGTTCAAATTTATATTTGAGTTCAAAGTGAAGTTCAAATTTATATTTGAGTTCAAAGTGAAGTTCAAATTTTAGTTATATCTGAAATTCAAATTGAAGTTAAAATACTAATTTTATTTGAAGTCCAAAAATTAATTATATTTGAAGTTTTAATTTATATTCGAAGTTCAAATTGAAGTTAAAATTTTAAATAATTTTGAAGTTCAAATTTATATTTGTGTTCAAAGTGAAGTTCAAATTTTAGTTATATTTGAAGTTCAAATTGAAGTTAAAATTTTAATTATATTAGAAGTTCAAATAGAAGTTTAAATTTTTGTTATATCTGAAGTTCAAATGGAAGTTAAAATTTTTGTTATATTTGAAGTTCAAATTGAAGTTAAAATTTCTGTTATATCTGAAGTTCAAATTGAAGTTGAAATATAATTTTATTTGAAGTCCAAAATTTAATTATATTTGAAGTTTTAATTTATATTCGAAGTTCAAATTGAAGTTAAAATTTTAATTAATTTTGAAGTTCAAATTTATATTTGAGTTCAAAGTGAAGTTCAAATTTTAGTTATATTTGAAGTTCAAATTAAAGTTAAAATTTTAATTATATTTGAAGTTCAAATTGAAGTTAAAATTTTTGTTATATCTGAAGTTCAAATTGAAGTTAAAATTTTTGTTATATTTGAAGTTCAAGTTGAAGTTAAAATTGTTGTTATATCTGAAGTTCAAATTCAAGTTAAAATTTTAATTTTATTTGAATTCCAAAATTTAATTAAATTTGAAGTTCTAATTTATATTTGAAGTTCAAATTGAAGTTAAAATTTTTGTTATATCTGAAGTTCAAATTGAAGTTACAATTTTTGTTATATTTGAAGTACAAGTTGAAGTTAAATTGTTGTTATATCTGAAGTTCAAATTGAAGGTAAAATTTTAATTAAATTTGAAGTTCAAATTTATATTTGAGTTCAAAGTGAAGTTCAAATTTTAGTTAAATTTGAACTTCAAATTGAAGTTAAAATTTTTGTTATATCTGAAGTTCAAATTGAAGTTAAAATATAATTTTATTTGAAGTCCAAAATTTAATTATATTTGAAGTTTTAATTTATATTCGAAGTTCAAATTGAAGTTAAAATTTTAACTAATTTTGAAGTTCAAATTTATATTTGAGTTCAAAGTGAAGTTCAAATTTATATTTGAGTTCAAAGTGAAGTTCAAATTTTAGTTATATCTGAAATTCAAATTGAAGTTAAAATACTAATTTTATTTGAAGTCCTAAAATTAATTATATTTGAAGTTTTAATTTATATTCGAAGTTCAAATTGAAGTTAAAATGATAATTAATATTGAAGTTCAAATTTATATTTGAGTTCAATGTGAAGTTCAAATTTTAGTTATATTTGAAGTTCAATTTTTATTCTTGAAGTTCTAGTTGATATCTGAAGTTCAAATTGAAGTTAAAATTTTTGTCATATGTGAAGTTCTAATTGAAGTTAAAATTTTTGTTATATCGGAAGTTCAAATTGAAGTTCAAATTTTTGTTATATTTGAAGTTCAAATTTATATTTGAGTTAAAAGTGAAGTTCAAATTTTAGTTATATTTGAAGTTCAATTTTTATACTTGAAGTTCTAGTTTATATTTGAAGTTCAAATTGAAGTTAAAATTTTTGTTATATTTGAAGTTCAAATTTATATTTGAGTTAAAAGTGAAGTTCAAATTTTAGTTATATTTGAAGTTCATTTTTTATACTTGAAGTTCTAGTTTATATTTGAAGTTCAAATTGAAGTTATATTTGAAGTTCAAATTGAAGTTAAAATTTCAATTATATTTGAAGTTCAAATTGAAGTTAAAATTGTTGTTATATCTGAAGTACAAATGGAAGTTAAAATTTTTGTTATATTTGAAGTTCAAATTGAAGTTAAAATTTTTGTTATATCTGAAGTTCAAATTTATATTTGAGTTAAAAGTGAAGTTCAAACTTTAGTTATATTTGAAGTTCAATTTTTATACTTGAAGTTCTAGTTTATATTTGCAGTTCAAATTGAAGTTAAAATTTTTGTTATATCTGAAGTTCAAATTGAAGTTAAAATTTTTGTTATATTTGAAGTTCAAATTGAAGTTAAAATTTTTGTTATATCTGAAGTTCAAATTGAAGTTACAATTTTTGTTATATCTGAAGTTCAAATTGAAGGTAAAATTTTAATTAAATTTGAATTTCAAATTGAAGTTAAAATTTTTGTCATATCTGAAGTTCAAATTGAAGGTAAAATTTTAATTAAATTTGAAGTTCAAATTTATATTTGAGTTCAAAGTGAAGTTCAAATTTTAGTTAAATTTGAACTTCAAATTGAAGTTAAAATTTTTGTTATATCTGAAGTTCAAATTGAAGTTAAAATATAATTTTATTTGAAGTCCAAAATTTAATTATATTTGAAGTTTTAATTTATATTCGAAGTTCAAATTGAAGTTAAAATTTTAATTAATTTTGATGTTCAAATTTATATTTGAGTTCAAAGTGAAGTTCAAATTTATATTTGAGTTCAAAGTGAAATTCAAATTTTAGTTATATCTGAAATTCAAATTGAAGTTAAAAAACTAATTTTATTTGAAGTCCAAAAATTAACTATATTTGAAGTTTCAATTTATATTCGAAGTTCAAATTGAAGTTAAAATTTTAATTAATTTTGAAGTTCAAATTTATATTTGAGTTCAAAGTGAAGTTCAAATTTATATTTGAGTTCAAAGTGAAGTTCAAATTTTAGTTATATCTGAAATTCAAATTGAAGTTAAAATACTAATTTTATTTGAAGTCCAAAAATTAATTATATTTGAAGTTTTAATTTATATTCGAAGTTCAAATTGAAGTTAAAATTTTAAATAATTTTGAAGTTCAAATTTATATTTGTGTTCAAAGTGAAGTTCAAATTTTAGTTATATTTGAAGTTCAAATTGAAGTTAAAATTTTAATTATATTAGAAGTTCAAATAGAAGTTTAAATTTTTGTTATATCTGAAGTTCAAATGGAAGTTAAAATTTTTGTTATATTTGAAGTTCAAATTGAAGTTAAAATTTCTGTTATATCTGAAGTTCAAATTGAAGTTGAAATATAATTTTATTTGAAGTCCAAAATTTAATTATATTTGAAGTTTTAATTTATATTCGAAGTTCAAATTGAAGTTAAAATTTTAATTAATTTTGAAGTTCAAATTTATATTTGAGTTCAAAGTGAAGTTCAAATTTTAGTTAAATTTGAACTTCAAATTGAAGTTAAAATTTTTGTTATATCTGAAGTTCAAATTGAAGTTAAAATATAATTTTATTTGAAGTCCAAAATTTAATTATATTTGAAGTTTTAATTTATATTCGAAGTTCAAATTGAAGTTAAAATTTTAATTAATTTTGAAGTTCAAATTTATATTTGAGTTCAAAGTGAAGTTCAAATTTATATTTGAGTTCAAAGTGAAGTTCAAATTTTAGTTATATCTGAAATTCAAATTGAAGTTAAAATACTAATTTTATTTGAAGTCCTAAAATTAATTATATTTGAAGTTTTAATTTATATTCGAAGTTCAAATTGAAGTTAAAATGATAATTAATATTGAAGTTCAAATTTATATTTGAGTTCAATGTGAAGTTCAAATTTTAGTTATATTTGAAGTTCAATTTTTATTCTTGAAGTTCTAGTTGATATCTGAAGTTCAAATTGAAGTTAAAATTTTTGTCATATTTGAAGTTCTAATTGAAGTTAAAATTTTTGTTATATCGGAAGTTCAAATTGAAGTTCAAATTTTTGTTATATTTGAAGTTCAAATTTATATTTGAGTTAAAAGTGAAGTTCAAATTTTAGTTATATTTGAAGTTCAATTTTTATACTTGAAGTTCTAGTTTATATTTGAAGTTCAAATTGAAGTTAAAATTTTTGTTATATTTGAAGTTCAAATTTATATTTGAGTTAAAAGTGAAGTTCAAATTTTAGTTATATTTGAAGTTCAATTTTTATACTTGAAGTTCTAGTTTATATTTGCAGTTCAAATTGAAGTTAAAATTTTTGTTATATCTGAAGTTCAAATTGAAGTTACAATTTTTGTTATATTTGAAGTACAAGTTGAAGTTAAATTGTTGTTATATCTGAAGTTCAAATTGAAGGTAAAATTTTAATTAAATTTGAAGTTCAAATTTATATTTGAGTTCAAAGTGAAGTTCAAATTTTAGTTATATTTGGAGTTCAAATTAAAGTTAAAATTTTAATTATATTTGAAGTTCAAATTGAAGTTAAAATTTTTGTTATATCTGAAGTTCAAATTGAAGTTAAAATTTTTGTTATATTTGAAGTTCAAGTTGAAGTTAAAATTGTTGTTATATCTGAAGTTCAAATTCAAGTTAAAATTTTAATTTTATTTGAATTCCAAAATTTAATTAAATTTGAAGTTCTAATTTATATTTGAAGTTCAAATTGAAGTTAAAATTTTTGTTATATCTGAAGTTCAAATTGAAGTTACAATTTTTGTTATATTTGAAGTACAAGTTGAAGTTAAATTGTTGTTATATCTGAAGTTCAAATTGAAGGTAAAATTTTAATTAAATTTGAAGTTCAAATTTATATTTGAGTTCAAAGTGAAGTTCAAATTTTAGTTAAATTTGAACTTCAAATTGAAGTTAAAATTTTTGTTATATCTGAAGTTCAAATTGAAGTTAAAATATAATTTTATTTGAAGTCCAAAATTTAATTATATTTGAAGTTTTAATTTATATTCGAAGTTCAAATTGAAGTTAAAATTTTAATTAATTTTGAAGTTCAAATTTATATTTGAGTTCAAAGTGAAGTTCAAATTTATATTTGAGTTCAAAGTGAAGTTCAAATTTTAGTTATATCTGAAATTCAAATTGAAGTTAAAATACTAATTTTATTTGAAGTCCTAAAATTAATTATATTTGAAGTTTTAATTTATATTCGAAGTTCAAATTGAAGTTAAAATGATAATTAATATTGAAGTTCAAATTTATATTTGAGTTCAATGTGAAGTTCAAATTTTAGTTATATTTGAAGTTCAAATTGAAGTTCAAATTTTAGAAGTACTTCAAGATCAAATTTTAGTTATATTTCAGTTCCAATTTATATTTGATGTTCAAATTGAAGTTCAAATTTTTGTTATATCTGAAGTTCAAATGGAAGTTAAAATTTTTGTTATATCTGAAGTTCAAATGGAAGTTAAAATTTTTGTTATATCTGAAGTTCAAATTGAAGTTAAAATTTTTGTTATATCTGAAGTTCAAATTGAAGTTAAAATTTTTGTTATATTTGAAGTTCAAAGTTATATTTGAATTAAAAGTGAAGTTCAAATTTTAGTTATATTTGAAGTTCAAATTTTATACTTGAAGTTCTAGTTTATATTTGAAGTTCAAATTGAAGTTAAAATTTTTGTTATATCTGAAGTTCAAATTCAAGTTAAAATTTTAATTTTATTTGAATTCCAAAATTTAATTATATTTAAAGTTTTAATTTATATTTGAAGTTAAAAGTGAAGTTCAAATTTTAGTTATATTTGAAGTTCAAGTTGAAGTTAAAATTTTTGTTATATCTGAAGTTCAAATGGAAGTTAAAATATTAATTTTATTTGAAGTCCAAAATTTAATTATATTTGAAGTTTTAATTTATATTTGAAGTTCAAATTGAAATTAAAATTTTTGTTATATTTGAAGTTCAAATTTATATTTCAGTTCAAGTGAAGTTCAAATTTTAGTTATATTTGAAGTTCAAATTTTATACTTGCAGTTCTATTTTATATTTGAAGTTCAAATTGAAGTTAAAATTTTTGTTATATCTGAAGTTCAAATTGAAGTTAAAATATAATTTTATTTGAAGTCCAAAATTTAATTATATTTGAAGTTTTAATTTATATTCGAAGTTCAAATTGAAGTTAAAATTTTAATTAATTTTGATGTTCAAATTTATATTTGAGTTCAAAGTGAAGTTCAAATTTATATTTGAGTTCAAAGTGAAATTCAAATTTTAGTTATATCTGAAATTCAAATTGAAGTTAAAAAACTAATTTTATTTGAAGTCCAAAAATTAACTATATTTGAAGTTTCAATTTATATTCGAAGTTCAAATTGAAGTTAAAATTTTAATTAATTTTGAAGTTCAAATTTATATTTGAGTTCAAAGTGAAGTTCAAATTTATATTTGAGTTCAAAGTGAAGTTCAAATTTTAGTTATATCTGAAATTCAAATTGAAGTTAAAATACTAATTTTATTTGAAGTCCAAAAATTAATTATATTTGAAGTTTTAATTTATATTCGAAGTTCAAATTGAAGTTAAAATTTTAAATAATTTTGAAGTTCAAATTTATATTTGTGTTCAAAGTGAAGTTCAAATTTCAGTTATATTTGAAGTTCAAATTGAAGTTAAAATTTTAATTATATTAGAAGTTCAAATAGAAGTTTAAATTTTTGTTATATCTGAAGTTCAAATGGAAGTTAAAATTTTTGTTATATTTGAAGTTCAAATTGAAGTTAAAATTTCTGTTATATCTGAAGTTCAAATTGAAGTTAAAATTTTTGTTATATTTGAAGTTCAAGTTGAAGTTAAAATTGTTGTTATATCTGAAGTTCAAATTCAAGTTAAAATTTTAATTTTATTTGAATTCCAAAATTTAATTAAATTTGAAGTTCTAATTTATATTTGAAGTTCAAATTGAAGTTAAAATTTTTGTTATATCTGAAGTTCAAATTGAAGTTACAATTTTTGTTATATTTGAAGTACAAGTTGAAGTTAAATTGTTGTTATATCTGAAGTTCAAATTGAAGGTAAAATTTTAATTAAATTTGAAGTTCAAATTTATATTTGAGTTCAAAGTGAAGTTCAAATTTTAGTTAAATTTGAACTTCAAATTGAAGTTAAAATTTTTGTTATATCTGAAGTTCAAATGGAAGTTAAAATATTAATTTTATTTGAAGTCCAAAATTTAATTATATTTGAAGTTTTAATTTATATTCGAAGTTCAAATTGAAGTTAAAATGATAATTAATATTGAAGTTCAAATTTATATTTGAGTTCAAAGTGAAGTTCAAATTTTAGTTATATTTGAAGTTCAAATTGAAGTCCAAATTTTAATTATATTTGAAGTTCTAGTTTATATTTGAAGTTCAAATTGAAGTTCAAATTTTTGTTATATCTGAAGTTCAAATGGAAGTTAAATTTTTGTTATATCTGAAGTTCAAATGGAAGTTAAAATTTTTGTTATATCTGAAGTTCAAATTGAAGTTAAAATTTTTGTTATATCTGAAGTTCAAATTGAAGTTAAAATTTTTGTTATATTTGAAGTTCAAAGTTATATTTGAATTAAAAGTGAAGTTCAAATTTTAGTTATATTTGAAGTTCAAATTTTATACTTGAAGTTCTAGTTTATATTTGAAGTTCAAATTGAAGTTAAAATTTTTGTTATATCTGAAGTTCAAATTCAAGTTAAAATTTTAATTTTATTTGAATTCCAAAATTTAATTATATTTGAAGTTTTAATTTATATTTGAAGTTCAAATTGAAGTTCAAATTTTTGTTATATCTGAAGTTCAAATTGAAGTTCAAATTTTTGTTATATCTGAAGTTCAAATTGAAGGTAAAATTTTATATTAATTTTGAAGTTCAAATTTATATTATTTGAGTTAAAAGTTGAAGTTCAATTTTAGTTATATTTGAAGTTCAAATTTTATACTTGAAGTTCTAGTTTATATCTGAAGTTCAAATTGAAGGTAAAATTTTAATTAAATTTGAAGTTCAAATTTATATTTGAGTTAAAAGTGAAGTTCAAATTTTAGTTATAATTGAAGTTCAATTTTTATACTTGAAGTTCTAGTTTATATTTGAAGTTCAAATTGAAGTTAAAATTTTTGTTATATTTGAAGTTCAAGTTGAAGTTAAAATTGTTGTTATATCTGAAGTTCAAATGGAAGTTAAAATATTAATTTTATTTGAAGTCCAAAATTTAATTATATTTGAAGTTTTAATTTATATTCGAAGTTCAAATTGAAGTTAAAATTTTAATTAATTTTG
This sequence comes from Apis mellifera, assembly GCF_003254395.2. Lineage (NCBI taxonomy): Eukaryota > Metazoa > Arthropoda > Insecta > Hymenoptera > Apidae > Apis > Apis mellifera. The sequence continues at coordinate 12,117 of NW_020555906.1, forward strand.
AAGTTCAAATTTATATTTGAGTTCAAAGTGAATTTCAACTTTTGGTTATATTTGAAGTTCAAATTGAAGTTAAAATTTTAATTATATTTGAAGTTCAAATTGAAGTTAAAATTTTTGTTATAATCTGAAGTTCAAATATTGAAGTAAATGAAGTAAAATTTATTATTTGAAGTTAATTTATATTGAAGTTCAAATTGAAGTTAAATTTATATTTAGTTTGAAGTTCAATTTATATTTGAGTTCAAAGTGAAGTTCAAATTTAGTTTATATTTGAAGTTCAATATTTGAAGTTCTATTATATCTGAAGTTCTAATTGAAGTTAAAATTTTTTTATATTCGAAGTTCAAATTGAAGTTCAAATTTTTTTATTCTTGAAGTTCAATTGATATTTGAGTTCAAAGTGAAGTTCAAATTTTAGTTATATTGAAGTTCAAATTGAAGTTCAAATTTTTTTGAATTCTTGAAGTTCAAATTTTGTATATTGAATCAATTTATTTGAGTTAAAAGTGAAGTTCAAATTTTAGTTATATTTGAAGTTCATTTCGCAAGTTTTTTATTACTTGAGAAGTTCATAGTTTAAATTTTTATATTGAAGTTCAATTGAAGTTAAAATTTTTGTTATATTTGAAGTTCAAATTTATATTTGAGTTAAAAGTGAAGTTCAAATTTTAGTTATATTTGAAGTTCATTTTTTATACTTGAAGTTCTAGTTTATATTTGAAGTTCAAATTGAAGTTATATTTGAAGTTCAAATTGAAGTTAAAATTTCAATTATATTTGAAGTTCAAATTGAAGGACTTCAAATAAAATTATATTCAACTTCAATTTGAAAACTCAGATATAACAGAATTTTTAACTGTCAATATGACTTCAAAATTAACAAAATTTAACTTCCATTTGAACTTCCAGATATAACAAAAATTTAACTTCTAATTTGAACTTCTAATTATAATTAAAATTTTAACTTCAATTTGAACTTCAATATAACTAAAAAAGACATTTGAACTTCACTTGAAACACAAATATAAATTTAGAACTTTCAAAATTATTTAAAATTTTATACTTTCAATTGGAAAACTCGAATATAATTAAAAACTTCAAATATAATTAATTTTTGGACTCAAATAAAATTAGGTACTTTTAACTTCCAATTTTGAATTTCAGATATAACTAAAATTTGAACTTCACTTTGAACTCAAATTAAAATATTGAACTTCACTTTGAAACCTCAAATATAAATTTTGAACTTCAAAATTAATTAAAATTTTAACTTCATTTGACTTCGAATATAAATTGAACTTCAAAGTATAGTTCATTTTTTGACTTTCAATAATAAATTAGTTTTTAACTTCAATTTGAATTTCTGATATAACTAAAATTTGAATTCTCACTTTTGAACTCAAATATAAATTTGAACTTCACTTTGAACTCAAATATAAATTTGAACATCAAAACATTAATTAAAATTTTAACTTAATTGAACTTCGGAATATAAATTAGAAACTTCAAATATAATTAAAATTTTGGGAACTTCAAATAAAATTATATTTTTAACTTCAATTTTTGAACTTTCAGATAAACAATAATTTTACTTCAATTTGAAGTTTCAAATTAACTAAAAATTTGAACTTCACTTTGAACTCAAAAAAGAACTTCAATATTAAATTACTATTTGAACCGTATGCAAAATTTAATTATTTGAATCTTTAATTTTAATAATTACTTCATTTAACTCATTACAAATTGTTAACTCTTACTTCAGAAACAATTTTTCAATTGATTATAAAATTATAATACACTTAGATACAAAAATTTTAACTTCAATTTGCTGCAATTAAAAATTCATAAAAATTTGAATTATAACTAAAGGTTGATTCACTTTTCAAAATAAATTTTGACTTCAGATATAACAAAAAAATTTACACTTCATTTGATCAAAAAATTTACTTCCTTTGACTTCAGAAAATAATCAATGAATCAATAATGAAATTATTATTTGAACTCATTCAATTTTGAATTCTATACTAAATCAAGTATAAAAAATAATCAAATATACTAATTGAACTTCTAACTCAATTAATTTGAATTCAGATATAACAAAAAATTTTAACTTCCAATTTTGAACTTCAAAATATAAACTCAGAACTTCAAAGTATAAAAATTAACTTTCAATATAACTAAAAGTTTAACTTCACTTTTAACTCAAATATTAAATTTGAACTTCAAGATATAACAAAAATTTACTTCAATTTGAACTTCCATACTAACAAAAATTTTTATCCATTTGACTTCAATATAACAACAATTTTTTAA
>NW_020555907.1:0-13874 GCF_003254395.2 Apis mellifera
ATAAGAATCTTTCAGGATATTTGACTGGGAATAAAAATTATGCAACATAATTTTAAGATGCTACAGGGATGACATTTAATATTGATGAAACGAAATGTATATATAATTTAATGCATGGATAATTAATTGTGTGTGGTAGTGTGCGTTAGTAATTGCGTGTGCTAATTAATTATATAGAAGAATATAATGTAAGTAAATGAAAAATGATGTAATATATTGTTTATTTATTCTACTTTCTTTTTTTATGCTTTTATATAATTATTTATAATTATTTTTCTTAATGTTGAATATGTAAAATATTGATAGAAATTAATATTTCATATTCGCTTTTCTTATAATTTCTTGTATTTATCTTGTATAAATGATCAATAGTGGTTTGAACGTTTTGCAAACTGTATACTCAAAAAGGAATTTATTTGAATATAAATTTTCATGTTAAAAGAAGATGAAAGTGCTGGTTAGGAGGAAAATAGATAGATTATTAATTAACCAATCTTCATCAGTGTAAGTTGGAATATACAATATGTAGTTATATTAAATACGAATAATATAATTATATATTGTATGAAGAATGTGATTCAATTGCGAGCTCGATATTTTCATAGATAAAAAATTTAATGAAATAACGAATAACGTTCTCGTTTTAATCTTTAAAATTATGAAGTATAAATATAAATTTGTCTCATATTTTTGAAGATATTTAATTTTGTATGGGTACTTAGATTATAACTTATTAGGTAATACAATAAATAATCTAAAGTCGGTATTTCAGAAGATATGACATGAACAAAACCTTATATTCTGAAATACCGATCTGTTCACATTTATTGTACTTCTCGTTTATCAATTATGTTCACTCTTTCAAAGAATACATATAGAGGTTTAGAGATGGCGTTAGTAGTCCATTCATATTCTCTATTATATCCTTTCACTATTTGTTCTGCGTAAGTATTTAAATTCTTTCGTTTCAATCTAGAAATTCATTCCTTAATTCTTATCTTATCTTTGTTTTTTTCTTATTATACGTGATCCTCATCCTATGTATTATGTACTTTGCAAAATTTTTACCAAGAATGAATTTCAAATTTTACCTCCATTATTTAATTTATTTTTTAAAAATTTCGACAAAATTCGATTCAATTTTTATATGCTTTAAATATATATATATTCAGTCACAGAAAATATGCATACTTTACATGAATAAAAATTTTTTTTCATATATCGTTGAAGCAGAATGTATATTTTATAATATAAAATATATACGTTTTAAATATAAATTAGATTTTTAAATTTTGCAGTTTATATATTCTTTTTGTATAAATTATCCAGAAATCCGAGAACACTGATTAAAAGGTAATTTAGAAGATTTTTAAAGTAATTTCAAGCAATGTTTTTCTTTGCAAGAACAGTGTTAATATTTCATTAAGGAAATTTTAATGAAAGTTTTTGCAAAGGATGATGTTACGTTGAAATTTGATTTTCCAATCTTTCATTACGCTACTAGTAAAATACCTACTTCTAATTAAACGTGATGGAAGATTGCACACGACAATGTTTCCTTTGGTATTCGATTTGCATTCCACCTTTCTTTAACCTCGTTTCCACGCAAAACTCGCATTGTTATACCATATAGGCTGAGACCGGATAGAATGAGCTATAAGATCCGAAATGTTAATCCATTCGATGCACATCGTCTCGTTTGAGTCTCCAATAAATCACAATATTCTGGAATAAATTCGAAATGGAAGAAGTAGGTAGCCCAAATTTTGTCGTTTGGTAAAAATAAAAATATTGCTAAAAATTTTACCGTATTTATTTTTTTTTATTTTCATGACAAAATACGATCGTAGAGTTCTCAATTATTCTCATCTTCAAATTTATTTTTTATATCTTTTAAAATATTTTTAATAAAATAATTTTCGTTTTGAATTGTTAATTTTTAATATTTTTTTAACCTCATAATTAAATATATCCTTTTATTTATAAATTCATTTATTTTTATTTATTTATAAGATATGGCATTATGATTATTTATGATTATATATATTTATGATTTAAAAAAAAACATTTTATAACGAAAAAATAATTTCGATTATTCTTTGATTGTGTGATGAAAAAATATTAAAGGGTTTGTGTTAAACGATTAGCCAACAGATTTTATAATATTAAAAAGTATATAGGTTGTCTGTTATTTCCGAATGTCATTGCGTTTAATTGCGATATTTCAAGTTTTAATATATCCGGTTAGATTGATCGGTAAAATGTTAAATTTACGGCCAATTATTTTAAGAATACGTAGACATACATTACATATTATTACAAATTTTTGTTTCTATCCTTTCATCACATAATTAAATCGAATCAATTGACACGCAACAATAGAAGAATAAAGTATATAATATTTTTGAATTCCTTCTATCTATGTTCGTTTATGAAATTTCAAACAAAGAATATGATTCGCTTTTGTTTCTTACTTTCATTCTTCGTTTTTTCTATTTAAATTCTATTGAAACTATAACGCATAGAATTTTAATGTTTAGGCGAACAATAACATAAAAAGGATAATATCAAATTCTTTTTGAATATAATAATTTGGCAATTCGTACGTTTTGAGTTGAATTGATATATTTTTTATGTATTAAGACTTTTCGAAGATACGAAAAATATAAAAAAAAAAAAAAAAAAAATAAAAAGATTCAAAAGAAGAATTTAAATTATAGTTGTTTCTATTTTTTTAAATTCGTTTTTCAATTTGTTTCATCATTCGTAATCATTCGTAATTTGTTTATTTTCGAAAAAAATTTTTTCCAAGAAATATTCAGTATAATGCAATTACATTGCGACATAAAATTGTTTCTACATTTTATTACAAATTTATATAATTCACATAATAATTTTTCTTTATAATTTGTAATCAATATATTTCTCTGATATTTTCTTGACATAAAAGAATATGGTATCCTACATAATAAATTTTATTTTTATTTAGTCACTTAAATTGTTTTTGACGTTCATTTCTCATCAATCATGTCATTTTTTAGACACATATCGATGCTTATCGAATATTATTTTTCTCGTACTTTTAGAAGACAAAAATGACTGACGTTTTATTCCAAACGCGATTGATTCAAAAACAAATAACATTATTCTAGTTCGAGAAATCTATAAGAAATATGCGCCGATCTGTTCCTTTTTATTGAGAAATTTTTGTATACAACAGATTACTACTCAAGCGAAAAATTTTCTCGAACTTGGCCAGTCACGATTCGGGCATTAGCCAAGATATTATTGGTTATTGGCGTGCCCCACCGGGAAACTGACCTTGACTTTTCTAATTAAACCAGGAAGGAATTTTTCTGAGGGTATAAACTTCAGTTGCAAATAGAGTGTCATTGTGATCACATCGTAGTTCGATCGCCGAGTATGACAATTGCATTAGTTTTGTTCTAACACGTTCTCTATCCGTTGGATGCGAATGATGCCTGCTATGACTTTGAAAGAGACCCTGCTCTCTAGTTATGCGCTCCGCAAGTAACCAGTCTTATACAGTTCACTCATCTTTAAGAAGGATATCATATGCTACGATATCTGTCGAAGAACATTTTATAAGCAACCATTATTATCTTACATCCACCGAACCATTATAATGATATTATTGCGGGAGCAAAATGTTATTTTGCATGTAAAAGATATAAGGAAAGATTAAATTAAAAAAGGTAATACTTTTTCAAATTTTATTTCACTTTAAATATTTACGATAAATAAGCAAACAAATTATTATTAAAGTCCAAACGTTTCTTTTATCATTTATAATTTGTTACAGCTTTCTCGTTCTGTACAATGTTCCCTTTCTAACATTTATATTTAGGAAATTATATATAACTGCCTTCTTCAAATCAAGAAAAATATATTTTTTTTCTAAAAGAATTAATATGCGATTAATATTGAACTAATTATTAGTTCAACATTAGCGATTAAGATTTTGAGTTTTGATTTCTCAACTGAATATATCGCTCGAAGATCACCTCCGAACCATGATTATAAAATACTTCAATTGCCGTTAATGAATGCTATTCTAATGAAATGACAATACTCATTTCATAATCATCACATAATCGTCATATCACATAATCGATTGCATTGTGTTTTGTTAATAGTTGTGAAAGAAATTTTGATAATGTTCTAAATGTCATATAAGTTTTATCAAATTAAAAATTAAATTATATATTATTGAAATAAGACAAATATTGACACTAGTGACTTTTATGTTATAAAAATTTCAATATTCTTTTTATAAGAAAAAAATTTATCCGATGTGTCTGTCCCTGTACGTCAACAACAGGCAATCTTAAGTTAGGCAGAAGCACAGCCATTAACTTTGAGAAATTATATTTTATTCAACTTTAAATATAAATAATGAAGTGAAGCAAGAAATTTGATTATTAGCTAAAGAAACTTTTGATACAAACTTTAATACAAGGTATATCTAAAAATATATTGGCAAAGTAAAATGGCAAATCTTTGCCTAAGTATTCATTAAATTGTTTTCCTTCGTTTTTCTATTTTTGTTACAAAATTAAAAGACAGAATCGAACATCATTATTTTTGTTTTTGTTCCATATTTAAAATAAGTATGAATAAAAAAACAAAATTTAATTAATTATTTATAATTAAAAATATTATTGTCAAAAATTAATTTAGGAGAAACAGCAGGAAAACGCAAATCAGATATAACACAATATTCCTCAAAGTAAATATTGCGTACATTTTTATGCTTTTTATGTATTTATGTACTTACCTGTGATACAAAATTGTCAAAAAAATGTAATTGTTGTATCAATTTAATTATATCAATTTAGGTCAAAATGATTTAAGTATATCAAAACGATATTAAAATTAACAGTAATAATGAACAAGATAAAAGAATCGACATTGGTAAGAAGATTCGCATTAATTTTTTATGAAATATTTATTTTATAATAAAATTTTCTCGATAGTCTAACTACAGATTATATATATACATCTTACGAGGTGATACTTTCAAAATTTAGATGGAAATAAATTAAATTCAATTCAATAATTCAATTTAGAATCTACAATTTCATCACGTAGTATCGTTGAAAATATTGAAGTAAAATCGTAGTGATTGTATCTTATTAGAAGATAATGTGATATCTATCTAATATATTTTAATATATTTAATATATTACAATGATACGCCACAGATTATAGAGTATTGATATTATAGAAGTTTGGAAATGATATGATAAACGATATGTAATTGAACAAATAAATCATAGAAAAAAATTATAAAAAAAGATAAATTTATGAACATAAAAATGAAAATAAATCTGATAATATTTTCGTAGACAGTATTCCTACGCATTTAGAAGCATTCATAACAATAGTAACAATGTTTTAATGTTAATGAATATTTAAAAAAAATATATAATATAATAGATATATATAATATATAAGATATATATATATAATAAAACTTAGCATTTTTTCTTCGAAAATTTTTCAATGATAAATTTTTTAAAAATCGATATTAAGCTACGAATTACGCAGTATCTATTAATAGTCCAATTTTTAGATTTGTGCTAATTTTCCTTTGGATATTTTAGTTTTTTTTTTTGGTCATTTAGATTGAATTGCAGGTACCACTTTATTAAATTCATCGTGGGATCATCGCTGGTTCGTCATGGAATCATCATGCGATCATCGTGGGGTGCGTCTTAATTTTAAGTTAAGTTAATATCATATGATACATAGAATACGTTTATTTATTGCGAGCACATTTCGTACCTAAACACTAATTCTAACTTTTAAGTCAAATATAAAATTCTCTATATTTTCTTAATTTATCGATTTTATATAGCTAATTACTTTTACTTTCTTTTCATTAATTATTTTTCAAATTCAATTCGAATCGACTGTTCATCAATCGTCACAATTGCAAGAATTCATCGAACTGATGCTCTACTTCGATAGCCAGTCAAAGGTCCGCGCTCTGATCAATTGATATCTTGGATACCAATTGATCTGAGATAAGTTCTGTACTACTGCGGTCTTCTGTAAATCGGCTTCGGTGATTTTAAGATGATTTCCAGTTCCTTCCTTCGTGTTATTGGGACGACATCCTAATAATCCGACTTCGATAGTCTTGGAACTACTTCTAACTCCTGTAATTGTGAACATCGTGCATTCGACTACAAGACCGTATCAACCCTTTGCTTGTCAACATGAATATCATCCGTTTGATAAGCCAAATAAGTCGATCGATGTAAGTCGTGATGGAGCAGTCATACAAATTTTTTTTATTCTTTATTTATCTCATTATTCCTCAATATTTAAGTATAATTTTAATTTCATTTAACTTTTTTCGTGCGAAGTAAAATGTGAGTGTAATACGAATACATTTTAACGCGAATACTTGAAACGTAGATTTAAGATTTGTAAGATTTTTTGAGATTTAAATTAGATTTAAATTTCATCAAGCGATAAATATAAGCGAAAAATAAATTAAATTATAAGATAGATATATAGATTAAATTTAATGCGAACAAAAATATATTATTTAACTTAAGGTATAAAATAAAAATCTCAATTGTTTTACTTTAAAATAGATCTCGAGTATTTTGAGTTTTACTATAATTTTCGTTTTCTATTTTCATCTCCAATTTCAATTTTTATAATTATTCGAAACGTTTATTTCTTATTTTTTCTTGTACTTATCTTTATGATTATTTATTTTTATAATAGTTTTTCGTTAAGTTTTTTCTAGCTTTTCTTAATTCACTGTCAACCACACGCAACGATGACAAGAATCGTTGAACGGGTACTCTATTTCCGATGGTCAGTCAAGATTCCGCGTTTAGGTCAATTAATACTTTCGAATACTCAATCAAAGGTCTTGCGATCGAATTTATTTTTATAATCTGGCGCTAGTGGACTAGAGTCTACAATTCTATATCTTTTCTATGTCATTGGAATAAATATTTTTTCTATTAAGCCGTTGTCGCAACTTTCGATTAACCACGATTGATAAGAATTATTTGTCTGTTGATCCTTATAAGTCCAGCGATGTAAGTCGTGATACAAGAATGGCAATGATTAACAAGTTGATTTTTTTTTAATTTCTTCTTCATTTTTATTAATCATGTGTTGAACTCTCTCTTTGTAAACATTGCAATTCTTCATATAAATTATAATTACTTTTTTCGCTTTAAATTATTGTAAAGGATCATTGTAAAAATAATTATACATTAATTTAAATAATCATTTCATTTTATTTATTTAATTTCTATTTCTTTTTTTTTCATAATTTATTTAACATTAATTATAATTTATTTCAATAATCAATTATTTATATTTTATATTTTTCTAATTCATCTATATTAAACATTAATATTAATGTTTCGTACTTCATTTATATGTTTCTTAATTTATTTAATTTTTATTGCATTTAATTTTTTAGCTTTAGATAAGTCTCGATGCGTAGTCACTTTCTCATTGTAAAATCTGGTAATTGACATCTTTTTTCCAAAATTCTTCTTTTCAAAATTCTCTTAAAAAGAGTATATGAAAAATATTTTATTAAAAAGATTCAATAATTTTCATTTCATTCATTCAATAATTTTCTTTTTTTTTTTTTTTGGAAAAGATAAGAATTATGAATGAAGCTAAGAACTAAACTTTAATTATTCTACGTTTTAGTTTTTCCTAATTTTATGATCTTTTGTATGTTTTTTCTTTTTTATATTATACTTTTTACATATTTATTTATTTTCTTAAATTATTTTATTGCGTTTTTAATTCTCTCTAATTGATTAATTTTTATTAGTAATTAATTTTTATGCTTAATTCTTATTATATTTTTTCATTAACGGACATTCCATAGGATCTCAATGTTCAAAAAACTATAATCAGAAAGTCGTAAGTAAAGAAGCCTATAATAACATGGTGTGATTTCTTTTTTATCGAAAATCATCCTGACAAAATATATTACCAATGCAAGTGATCTCTCAATTACGCGGTAAAAAATTCTATTTATTCTTATTTTATCGTGGAATTTATAGAACCTATTAAATATTGTGACAACAAAATTAATTAATTTTTCGATTTTTTTTATCCTTTTTCCTTCGATCGTTAGTTTTATTGTTTGAGATTACTGGTATTATTCGTATTGCATATTCGTAAATCTAAAAAAAACTCATAAAATTATATTTTAGTTCACGTAAAAATATAAACTCAATGTATAACATTAACATTTTTATATTTAATTTTTATTTTGATAATTTTAATTTTATATTTGATTATTTATGATCAAATGATAGCAAACTTGTTATTCAATAATTTGTGTTCGATCCAAATTATTAATTCCTTCTTGGTTTGATCACGTCTTTTTAATTCATTAGTAAATTTTATATCATAATGATAGATATGATAAAATTTAATGTAATAAATTAATGTTTTTTTTGCAGTTATAATCTTGATTAAAAAATTTTTCTTTCATAATTGCTGTCTCTATACAATGATAATTATGAATTATACAATATTATTTGTTGACTTGTTTTAATTCAACGAGCATTTCATTGAAAAATAAAACATTAAAATTTTAATTAATTTTTCATTGAATGTATATGATATATCGATGTAAAAATTAAAAAAAAATTAATATATTATTACATAGTAGTATATAAATCTCAGTCTATTTCGAATATGTCCAAATTTATTTAAATAAATTATTTTCAAAAATCATTATTTAAGTACGATTGAACTGAAGTGTTATTCACAAAGATTTTTCTGTAATCTTTGTTCAAATAAATCCTGTAACTTTTTATCATTATTAATTTTACAATATAAATTATTATACAATATAAATAATTTTTTTGTTAAAATAAAATAGAATGCGTTGTCGATTGTGATCGATGGGATCAAAATTTAATTTAGAGAATTAGCTAAAATATTATTTTATATTGAAATAATTAAAATTGAAATAATTTATAGAAATGGATTTCAAACTTTTTTTGATCTTAAATCGATAGAAATATTATCTCACTAAAAATTGGTTATTTTTGTCAATTTTTATCAATCTTTATTAATATCTTTATGTAATAAACAGTATAATTATTGATTCAATATGAAATGTGAGACAATATTTTATTCTGAAAATTTTGAATATCAAATATTTTTACAAAATAATATTATAAACACATTATATGAAAGAAAAATTAAAAATATATAAACAGAAAAATATATTTAAAAAAAAATATTTTATAGCTATGAGAAGAAATTTAAATACATGTAATGGTTCGAATTATTATTACAATAATCTAAAAAAAATAAAAAACAAATCATGTTATAAAAGTTATTAATATTTAATTTTCCAGATAAATTTCCTGCAAATTTATTTCTTTTTCTATAAGCTTTGTATACTATTAATCAAGGATCACATTTAAATTTAAATCAACTTAAAAATTATTATAAAAATATTTAATTTCATTTATTATGTCATTGACAGAAGTTGAAAAAACTATTTTTTAGGTAGATAGATAGGTAGATATCCCTCATCAATGCTATCAATGTTCATCAAAAAAGTTTAAGGAATTTGAAATTAATTTATTATTATGCATTAAACTTTTCAGATTATTTTGGATTGAAAACCTAATGTATTCTGGAAAGAAAATTTGTAATTAAGAGAAGTTAGAAGAAATATATTTCAAAAGTTAAAAAATATATAAAATTCATTTGAATGAAGATAACTCAAGAAAATCAATAAATAATTTAATTATTAGTGTTTGTAATTCTTTAAACACAAATAATCAAAAATAAAAAAGAAAGGCTAAATAGTAAATATAAGAATATTAAATACACATTGAGGTGACAATTTATAATTCAATTGTAATTTATAATGCAATTTTTTTCAAATTTATAAAAAAAATTTTTATCTCTATTTCTTTTCCTTATATTTCTTATACATCACATTTTAAAAATAGATGAGAATTTTTTAATCAATTTTTGTTTCATTTTTAAATTTGAATCCATAAATAAATAAAAATAAAAATCAAATTACATCAACAAAATATCAATATCAAATGGCTAATTCAAAATTTACATTATGTTTATTTGAGAAATTAATTTTTAATATTCGATATAGCGGTACTGAAAGAAAAATTGATCCAATTAGTATATGTAAATCATGAAATCCAGTAGCTGTACAAAAAATTGAACCATAAATTCAATCATTAAAGCAAAAAAAAGGAATTGAAATTAAAGTAAAGTAAGAAGAAAAAAAGGAATTTAAATTAAAGTAAAGTAAGAAATTGTTCTATAAATTCAAAGAACTGTTCTAAATAAAGAATTTAATAATCTAAAAGACAAAATAATTAGTCATGGACTATTTGTGACTATATGAAATGGAAAGTTTTTTTTCATTATTTATGAATTAAAATTAATTTGATTCTGAAAAATATAAAATTAAAAGAATCGAAAATACATATTTTTGAATAATTGATACAAAAATTTCTAAAGTTAATAATATATTTTAAATTAATAAATTAATTGGAATTATTGTAATAAAATTTCTAATAAAAATATCTAATAATGTTAAAATTAAATATCCTGAAATTGAATTTATTGATAATCGAATTGATAAAGTTCATTGATAAAGTCGAATAATTACTCTAATTAATTCAATAATAATTATAAAATTTATTAAAAATACAGAAGAGCTTCTATTGGAAATCATTTCTTTTATTATGGAACATCAAAAGCGTGAAATCAATTTTTCAAGTTTCAATATTATATTTCTTTCTCTACATAATTTCATTTTATAATAATTCAAAATGAAAAAAAATTTTAAATTATAAAATACATAATTCTATCTCTATCATAGAGAAGATAAAAAGACATATATTACCAGAAGAAATTGTATGCAAAACATGGAAACATGAGAGTTGATTTCACATATTCAAAGAAATTTTTTTTCCAAAAATAAATTATTCTATACATAACATTTTAAAATATTGTATATATATAAATTTTCATTGAAATCAAATCGTTCATGATAATTCAATTTCTTTACAAGATAATATTTTTGTGACTATATATTAAATTACGAGTAAGACTTCGAATAATAAATAGTAGCAATATCAGTAGTCTAAGTGTTCAATATAATTTTTTAGATAATCCAATAATTTATATTATTTTGTTTAAAGTGAAACATGACAATTTACTGTATATTACCCGTTTATATATATACGTATATATATTTATACTTGTATGTACATATATATTCGTTTCAATCAGTTCTTTCAGCTTTGTTCTCTTTTACCTCTTCCTTATCAAATTATTTTTCAAATTGCTAGTACTATATTGCACTTCCTTCTTTTTTTTTTCTTTTTTTTCAATGTTTCTAAATACACAGGAATATTGTTAACGAAGATATCATCAGATTTATATATATTTTCGCTTATAAATTTATCTTCAATTTTTTTTTATCACTCATTTGTTCAATTACGTATTGTTTATCATATCATTTTCAAACTTCTATCTAATTTCACTCTGTCATTGCCTATCATTGAATATATATTAAACATATAAAAATATATTAGATAGATATCATATTCTCCTCTAATAAGGAACGATCACATCCGATTCAAAATTTTCAACGACACTATGTGATACAATTGTATACATTCTAAATTCAGTCGTTGAATCTAAATATAATTTATTTCCATCTAAACTTTCAATTGTTAAAGTACCATCTCGAAATGTGTATCTGCATCATCCGTAGTTAGATTATCGAAATCTAAAATTTTATTTAAATAAAATGTGTATTTATTTATTAAGTATTTATTATGTAGAAATTTCATTAAAATATTTCATATCAATCTTCTTACCTATTTTATCTTGTTCATCCTGTTACGTAATACGTTAATGTTAATGTTCTTTTGATACGCTTAATTCATTTCCATCTAAACTAATATTCACAACTTTAAATTTTTCTGAAAACAAAATTATCATTGTATTTGGCAAATGCTCAAATCAAACGTAAAAAGTATGTAAAAATATACGTTTACTATAATCATAGAAGAAAGACAATATTGATGATGTTAAATTCTGTCTGTTTTAATTTTCTAATGAAAAGAGAAAAATGAATATTTTAACCTGATGGATGTTTAATCCAAGCTTAGTATTTTACTGTCATTATATTTTTAGATACATGTTGTACCAAAGGACCAAAAGTTCCTAAATCTGGTAACTAAATTTCTTGCTCTCTTTCATTATATTTAAAGATGATAGAATAGAATAGCTTTAAAGTTAATGCATCTGCATAACATCTTATGGTTGCCTGTGTACGTTGACAGTGTGCAGTGACAGGCATATTGGATGTATTTTTTTTTATAAAAAAGAAAAAAAGATATTGATATATTTATTACATGATATATTTATTATATATATTTATTACAAAAAAAGTTGTTACAAAAAGTCATTGACGTTAATATTTGTCTTATTCCAATAATATATATATATATATATATATATATATATATATATATATATACAGAGTTTAATTTTTAATTTTATGATTTAAGGAAAACTTACACATTTAAGAAGATTAGAGTCAAAACTTCCTTCACCATTTTGACAAGAAAACACAATGCAGTTGGATTCTTTTAATGAAACGAGTATTGTCATTTCATTACAAATTATTACAAATTTATTAATGGCAATTGAACAAATCCACACGATATTACCTTTATCTCAACTTTATCTTCTATAGAAAAAAATTAAACTATTCTGTCCGTAATAAGTTTACATGTGCTTCGATTCATGAATTTTCTTTTTTCACCAAGTTCTTTAAATATTCCATCACAGTATTTATAGTTTTTAGAACATAAACCACGAGATTAGACCATTATAATTTCCATTATAATTGTCGAATATTTATGCATTGTCCATTTCCACCTAATACAGTTAAATAATATTATTCATTATTAGTAATACGGACAATTATATCTTCTTATGAAACAAAATATATTTGAAATGGATAATAACAAAAGTTATTATGAGTTTAAATATTTCTGTTTTATTAAAATTCTCAATTATATGGTATAATTTTTAAAAGAATGTTCAAAGTAACGACACTATGAAATTTCATATGGATTGAAATTATATGTAAGATTTATTTTTATTTATATTCTAAAATTCTATTGTACAAACAATTGTGAATTTTATAATATGAATCTGTAAAAATGTTGAAGAAAAAATAGTTATAAAAATAGTAAATTATTTACACTTTCACATCTTCAAATTAAACAAATAAAGAAAACTATAGAAAATTAAAACACTTCAGTAAACTTTTCAAATATTTATTGTTTCAAACCACTGATTTTCTTTTTTTTATTTCTTTTTACTGACAAATTTTCAACTTTTATAAAGATTATAATCATTAAGGTTACGTAAAATTGTTTCGTATTATTCATACCAATCTTTTGAAATTATGCATTAAATTTATTTGTATTTTTATAAATTATATTTTAAATATATATATATATATATATATATATATATATATATATATATATATATATATATTAATATATGTGTGTATATCTATATATATGCGAGTATGATTTACAAAATACAAATTCACAAAATATCTATTAGAAAATATCGTGATTAAACGTGACGTCAAAAAACGATATTTAAATTAAATAACCTATTTTAACTCTTTTATAACAACATTCGATTTAAAATATTAAAATATATACATATATGCATATATATATTTACAATATATCGATCACATTGTTATAAATTATAATAATGTACCATACCTGTTAACAATATTACTTTTAATTATT
>NW_020555908.1:0-7500 GCF_003254395.2 Apis mellifera
AGTGAAAAATATAACTCGATCGAATCAATCATAAACCAAGAAAGTGTACCAAGAGAAAATCTATCGATCATATTATAAAATAAAAATAATATATCGTATAATAGCTAATATGAGATCTTTAGAAATAAATTTTGATTTCAAAACTTTGATCTATAACGTATGAGAAAACAAAAAAAAATTAGACATGAACTAAATACAAAATATAAAAAAATATATCGATTATATATATATCATAATTTTTTGTGAAATAAAATTCTAAAATTTTTATCGAGAAAAAATTTATAAAATCTATAAATAAAAAATGTAATACTATAAATAGATACTAAAGTAAAATATTATGTATCGCTAATGTTTAATATAAGTCATAAAAATATAAATACATAACATAAAATACATAAATACATAATACAATAACATTTTACGAGAAAAAAAATATATCTTAAACAAAATCATATTCCGATAAAATTAGAATATGCTATAGATGTCTGAATATTATTGAAACGTGAAATATCGTATAAAAACATACAAAAACACGGATTCTTATAAATTGGAAAAAATAAAAAAATTAGAAGAAAAAAGAAGATTTAAAACTTCCTAACTAATAATATACAATACTAATTACTGATTAATTTGAAAAAAAATTAAATCGAAGTTAATATTTTTTTTTCAAAAATTGTATCATCTATTTTAATTTTACTTTCATAGATAAATAAATAAAATGACATCTGCAATTTTCGATCGATCTGAAGATGTTTGCATCGATAATGTATAATTTAAATAGAATTCTAATGATACGATAATTATCGTTAATCCTATTAACCATAAATGAGATGCGAAGAAAATTCTGTTATGACAACGTATGAATAGGTAAACTTATTCAGTTTATAATTGCATAGTACGTGGCAATTTAGAAGAAACATAAAAAGAAAGAGTGATAATCGATAAAAAAATAAAAATTTTTATTAGAACAAATAAATATATATAACTACCAATATTAAAAGAATTAGAAAAATATGAAAGGTAAATAATATCAAAATATATACACGTGATATCTTTTTTCATACAAGAAACAATTTTTTTAAAATAACGATAAAAAATATTATTTTCGTTAAAGATATCATCTCGCTGATATTTTCAGACGTTGATCTATTCTTCTGATTCCCATTTTAATTTATAAGATATTGCGTTATAATTTATACAATTTAAAAAAAATTATATAATTTTTATATTATATTATATTATTATATTATTATATTATATAATTTTTATAAGGTTATAATTTATATAATATAATTACATAATTTGTAAAAAATAATATATGAATATTATTATTATAGATTCGATCATCAAAATTCTAATATATACATTGTACTTTTAGACGCAATCGACATATTTAAGTTAAAAATTTTAGCACGGATAAAAACCCAATATGCTTCGCTATTATCTATTATTATCGTTAACGAAATATTCGGTTACGCGTATTCGAATTGAAAGGACGATTACGATATGGCTGGAGTATAATATACGTATCGTTCTATATGGTATATATCTGAATGCAATAATAAATACAGATTACAAAAATTGGCTTGCATACCAAGAAATCATTTATAAACTAACATCATTTATTAATATTATGTGCGTTATGATTTTATAATTCTTGGAATGCTGAATAGTAAGTATTTCTAAAATTATAATAATATACATAATTATCAATTAAATAGAAAAGATATAAATATAGTAAAGAAATTTTGCTTTGATAATATATATATATATATATATATATAATATATATATATATATATATATATATATATTACAGTTTTAATATCTTGATTATTATTAATTCTAATATATTTTATACATCGTTATTCCTCTTATAATTAAATAATCTTATAAATAAAATTCCAGAATAAATTTCAAATATATCGAATAAGATGAATAAAATGAAATGCAAACTAAATTTAACATTTCTTTATCTTTATTTTTTATCCGATTTATATGCGTTTCTCTTTCGTTTAATTTGCAAAAATGAATATTCAAATATTTTAATTATACAAGTTATCATATTTCAGAAATATAATATAACATTATTATTGAGAAATTTTTAAAATATGCCATGTTTATAGTTATTATAGTATATTATAGTATATCGTTTAATACTATTTATATCATTAAAACGTGAAATAAAAAATATATCAAATATATTACTTTTATAAAAAATTATGAATAACGTAGCGTAACTTAATCATTGATATAAAATACTTTTGTTTTATAATTATTTTATTTATACTAGCATAAAATTAAGTTTTTCGCGAAACTTGTCAATATTTAAATTTCTATTTTTTTTCAATTTTAAAAATTCAATCGACTCAAAGGAGTTTTTTTTTGAGATGTTTTTAAATTTTTGCTTTTTAAGAAAAAATTTCTTTTTTTTGTAGTAATAAAATTTAAAAAAAAATTGATGTTCGATTTTTTGATAATTTTTTAGAAAAGAGACTTTCTTGTCAATTTTGATAATTTTTAGATATATTATAGAAATGAAAATTTTGAACAATTTTTTTTAATTGTATAATCGTTAGATTTTAGTTTTCAAAATATTTGCAAAAAAAGATTGCTATTATATATATAATTTTTTTACACAAGTATACGATCTATTTATCTAACTATTAAATGTATAATAAATCAACTAAATCAAAAATCTACTTTGTTATAGATTATGACAGACTTAAAATATTTCAAATTCAATGTCTTTGGATTCCGCAGAATATGAAAATAAAATATAAAGTAATCTTATACGATATTAATTTCGATCCGTTCGTGAACTATAGCATATAGTAATAAAATTTATTAATATGTTCTATTTTAAATAGTTAAAGGCAAAATTCATATCATAATGAATTGTAATATTTATCATTATATTTATCATTATATGTTTATATTTTATGTTTATGTTTATATTTATCATAATATTCATTACATATATTTATTATCACAATATGAATTTTAAAGTTTTAATAATTTTATAAAGCTTAAGAATTTTATAAAGTTTCAAAATACATTCTAATCAAGTTCAATAATCATAATATAAATACATTCTAATCAAGTTCAATAATCATAATATTTTCTTAGAATAATTCACAACATCAAAATGTTTTAACATTAAAAAATGTTTTAATTTTTTTCGAATTTTATCATGTGTTTATGTTCTCTATATTCCTTTCATATTTATCTCGCAAGATTACGAGTTTTTGATGGTAAATGACTAATAGAATGTGGATCAATCTCTTTCTTTAGTCTCAACTCTAAAAAAAATCTAGAATTGATCATTGTACCTATTTACAAAATCCATTTTCCGGGAAATTGATTCGCGAATATTTGTAATAATTTTTATCAAGTAAGATGATGCTTGTCATTAAGATTGTTATTAAGATATAATTAAAAAATATCATTTCAAATCCCAAGACCATGTCTATATTCTAGGCATACCGAAATATTTCTAAAAAATATGTAATTCCAAGAGTTTTTAAATTCTTTTCTCAAGAATGGCATCATTTCTCAAAATGATTCTCAAGCAATATCAACTCTATATCATGTGTTCCGTGTTTCAACAATCGATCAAAATT
This sequence comes from Apis mellifera, assembly GCF_003254395.2. Classification (NCBI taxonomy): domain Eukaryota; kingdom Metazoa; phylum Arthropoda; class Insecta; order Hymenoptera; family Apidae; genus Apis; species Apis mellifera. The sequence goes on from NW_020555908.1 coordinate 3,624, forward strand.
ATGATCAGTTCAATATATATGATATAACGATCAGTTATAATAATAGATATCAAATATAACGCTGATATTGCTACTATATTTTATTCATAAATATTCGATGAAATTAATGTTTCTATTTCGACAACTTTTAGAAGTCGGTATCTAAATTTTTTAAAAAAGAATAATTTAGAAATATCGAATTTTTAGAAGAAAAATCTTGTAATTGTATTCTTTGTAATATTTATAAACACTCGATATTTAAACGTTTTAATTGCATACCATTTCATTATACATTTGATAATAGTGGAATCTAGTTAAAAGGTGAACGATGTGAAAAACTAAGAAAAAAATTCTTCGCTATCAAATGTCTTATGATTTATATTATAATTCAAAATATACTATAATTCATTTTTTTTTCAAAAATTCTTCATTATTATCGAGTGTTCGTCTCTTATTAAGCATAAAATAAAAAATATAAAATTGTTAACAAATAATGCTTTTTAAAAAAAATTTTAATATCATACATACTAATGCGCAACAAGCAACTTCATGTACCGTAGTATGTTATTGTTTAGTAAAAAGATCAGTTTTATATACTATTCTATATATTATACCATTAAATGAAATAATATAAGAAAAAATTAACTTTGACACATTAGTTTAAATATAAGGAAGTAAATAACACGTTGATAATATGGTATTAACCGCATGATTTTCAATTAAAAAATGAAATATTTAATAATTAGTGATACGAATATGATAAATTTATAACAAAGATATATTTGGAACGTGATAATTTCAATTTGTTATTTAACTATTAAAAAAGCAGGTTGCGATGCTGGTGAAATGTTAAAACAAAATGGACGTGGTCTAAAATTCTAGATCTAAAATAATATCGAAATTTTTTAATAATGAGATATAATTTAGGTTTTATAATTTAGGTAATTTCCGATAGTCAAATTTTATTTGTTTTTTTTTTTTTTTTGGTTCTGGAAATAAAAAATAACAGAATTGGATTGGATTGGATAAAACTTGAATTGGATAAAATTTTAATCTAAAAAATATCTAATTATCACAATGGCAACACTATATAAATAAAAATTAAAATATATAACGAATAAATATGTTAATCGTTGAGTCATATGTTAAATTAACAACTTATAACTTGATGCAAATATTAGAACGAGTATGAGAATTAGCTTCTAATGTTTCTTGAAATAGGCGTAATGCTCTTGGCTGTCAGATGATGATTCTTGTTCATTATACAATTTTACAAAAAAAATCACAAAAGACTTACGGATATACCAAAGATAGCGCGGATAAATAAATTTGTTAAAATTTCGAATTGAAAAATAGTAAAGAAATTAATGATAATTAATGATGATTAATTATGAAAGTCTTGGTAAAAGAGAGCGATCGTTTTTATTTTTTCTATTATCAGATAAATTATTATTTTAATGAAATAACATGTGCGATATCCGCGATATAATCATTAAGAATTTGCAAAAAATGAAATTATAAGTTATTATTGAATTTTGAAAAAATATACTAATGTAATAGAGAAAAAATAATATAACGTATCAAATATTGCTTATGCGATTTGCTATTCCAAAAGTACTCGCAACCTTCTAAGAAAATTAAAAATTTATTAAGCTTAATAATTTTATGATTTTATTTTAAATAAAATAAATAAACGATATTTTAAAAATTTCTTTCTCATATATAAAATTAATTGATATAAAACTAATATTGATTTTTCTTTTAAATGATCCAATTCTAAAGGCTAAAAAAAAAAATTGACATATTAAAATTCGAGATGAACTTTATTTATATTTTACCAAATTTGTTTTCAATTTATCAAAAAAGCTTCGACTAATAATTTTATCTTAATTTTTATATTTGTTTTGATTCCTAAAATTAAAAATAATATTTCGAATATATTAATAACTTATCATTTTTTTCATATATTTTTAATATATGATTATACTTTTTTAATATATTTACATTCCTTTCATCTATATATTTTTTTCTTTTTCTATTACAGCGTTCAAGAAAAAATTATCACAAGATGTGAACAAATAGATAATATCTTACAATTATTTGGAATTGAAAAAAATTATCGAAAAATTTTCCTCCAACTTATACAAATATTAATTATCTTCAGCATAATAATAACAAGCATTATTTCATTAAATTGGTATTGGTACATTTATACTTATAAATTCACAAGAATTCAATTTAATTTTGCTTATATATATATCAATAATAACTATGACTTTAGGAATTTTTACTTTTATCGTATTTGTAAGGTAAATTATGAACTTAATAATTATGTATTTAAAATTAAATAAATAGATAAGTATCATATTTTTGAATTTAAGATCAAATTTCTTTAAAAATATAAATATAAATATAATATATAAATATAATATATATATATATAAATATATATATATAATATATATATAATATATATATACATATTTCAATAATATTTAAAAAATAAAAAATGTTAAGAAAAAAAAAATAAGAATTTGAAGAAGTTTTTATAAATCTGAAAATGAAAAAAAATGTTCTCTTAAAATTGTATTTATTGTATTTTGTTAATTATAGAATAACTACAATAAAATCAATTATATAATTTTAATATTTTTTATTATTTATGTATTCCATTAATTTTCTTTCATTTTCAATTATTTGTAATCAAGCGGTAATAAACATTTAATAATAGTTTTTTTCATTATTTTTATTCGAGTAAATTCTATTCTATTTCTTATATTTTATTAATTTTATAATATGATTAATTTTTGATTTCTTATGATTTCTTAAATTATCTTCTCAAAATAAAATTAGATTTTCAATAATATCAAGATTAGAATTTAATGTTGACCATGATAGTGATTTTGAATTTTAATTACAATTAAAAATAAAGAAAATTATTTAAATATTAATTAAGATATTAAAATTACACGTTGAATTTCTATTCTTTATTCTAAAATGTATTTTGAGAGATCATTCTTTATTTTTAGATTTATAAAAAAAATTTTTTGGTTTTTATTTTCTTTGATTATAAAAATACATAAGATATTTTTACTTTTGTTTCATTTTTCTAAAAATTGTAATTTTCTAAAAATATGATCGATTTTAATCGATATTATGATCGATAATTATTAATAGTGCATGCTCCGAGATGATCCGAGATATTATTTGAATTATTGTTAAGTATTTTACAGGATAAATTATATAAGATAAATAAGCTTATGAAAGAAGTGCATCAGTTATGTAATACAAATAATATTAATATAAGATATGAAATACAATCACGTATTGCACGTAAATTTATAATTCTAATGGATTACTATAATAGAAAATATTTTATTCAATATGTTCTTCAAATTACAAGATATGTTTGATTTTATAGCAATATCTAGAATTTCGTAATTTTGTAATATTAATTAGTAAAGACAGCCTCAGATAGTAGATAATTCTCGGACATTTTTAATATGATCTTGACTATCTATTTACAATCTTATTACAAATAATTATATCTTAATAATAATGTAATAATAATTAGTAATTTAATAATATCAAGAAATTAAATATTATAATCAATTTTCTTTTCATTGAAAATGTCATTACCGATATCAAATTTCATCTATGTTCATTATTAAATGTTTTACTGATTTAAACAATATATTTTAAATGTCATATTTTTTTAAATATTTTAAAATTTATCTAATTTTCTTCGTATTATATAAATTATTGGAAAGAATATTAAACGAAATCAATCACGTTCATATTTAGATATTTTTAAGAATCATTATAATAATTTATATAAATAATTTTAAGAAATAAAATTAAATATCTTTGAAAACTCGACGAATCAATTAGATATAAT
>NW_020555908.1:12500-13557 GCF_003254395.2 Apis mellifera
TAATACTTTATGAAAATTTTTAATTTATTAATTAAATCTTATCAGACATACATTTTTTCATTATTTTGATATTTAAATTTCACGGAAACAATTTTTCCCTTATTATTTTTATAAATGCTCTTTGTATCTCTATGGCAACATAACAATTAAGATATCAAATGTACTCATATTTTCATTAAATGTTGCGGTATGAAAGATATGATTAATCTTTCAACCATAAGTTACTAAATTAATGTGATGAATGTGAGAGAAATAAGGAAATATAAAAAAATATATGTATGTTTACTTTTGATTTGTTATTTCTTTCAGAAATATATTACAATTTTAATATTAACCAAAAGTTTGTTAATTCAGATTATAATTGTGACTATGAACTCTGATTATATATTCTAAATATAAATATTGCCTAGAAATTCTGATTAAGGAATTCTATCATCTATTTGTGCATATTATATGTCGGAATAGGAAAAATTCAAATCAATAAATTTACATGCAGTTTTATTATATTTATTACTTTATTAGATGTATAAATAAATTTTTTCTCCTTTTTTTCCAAATTTAAGATTTTTATTACATAAATCAGATACAAGATTACATCTCAAAGTATTTATTTTTTCCCATCTAGTGAGTAAATTATGAATTCCTTTCCTAAAAAATAATAGCTACTTGTTATGAAATCATCAATACATTTTCGAATATGTTCTTTCGAGTTGAAGTGCTTTCCCGACAATTGTAAACTCTAAAAAAAACAATAATGACAGGGCCCAGATTTGGAGAATACATACCATGTAGCAAAACCATTTCCCATTCCATCGTATAAATTGTGTCCCGCGTTCCTTTGCAATGTATGGCCGAACATTGTCGTGTTGCAAAATCACGTGTCTTGTTTCTTATCTAATAAACGGCTATTTTCGCTTTAGCTGGTCGTATAAATTCATTAATTGATTTTAATAATATTCAGCATTATTGTCTTTCCAAGTAGAAGCAATTCATAATAGATGATTCCTCAGAAATTCTATCACATAGACAGCAAAACTTTATGTAATGCAAATTCGAT
>NW_020555909.1:0-13184 GCF_003254395.2 Apis mellifera
GAAATGACTCGCAATAAATAAACGTAATCTATGTATCATATGATTTTAACTTAACTTAAAATTAAGATGCATCTCACGACGATCCCATGATGATCCTATGACGAACCAGCGATGAATTTAATAATGTGGTAACAGCAATCCAATCTAAACGACCAAAAGAAACTAAAATATCCAAAATTAGCACAAGTTTAAAAATTAGATCACGCAGATATTGTGTAATTCGTAGCTTAATCGATTTTTAAAAAATTTACCATTAAAAAATTTTCAAAGGAAAATGCTAGTTCTATATTATATTTTTCTTTTAAATATTCATTAAAATTAAAACATTGTTACTATTGTTATGAATCCTTTTAATGCATACGAATACTGTCTACGAAAATATTATCAGATTTATTTTTATTTTTGTTCATAAATTTATTTTTTTTTATAATTTTTTTCTATGATTCATTTATTCAATTACATATCATTTATTATATCATTTCCAAACTTCTATAATATATATATAAATAATTATATAATTATATATATTAATATTATATATATATATATAATATTACAATATCAATCTGTATAGCATATCACTGTAACATATTAAATATATTAAAATATATTGAATAGATATCACATTATCTTCTAATAAGTACCATCACTTAGATTTTACTTCAATATTTCCAACTACGTGATAAAATTGTAGTTCTAAATTGAATTATTGAATCCAATTTAATTTATTTCCATCTAAATTTTGAAAGTATCATTTCAAAAGATATATATATATATATATATATATATATATATATATATATATAATCCGTAGTAGAATTATGGAGATTTAAAATTTTATTATAAAATGAATATTTCATAAAAAATTAATGCGAATCTTCTTATTCATGTCTATTATTTTATTATGTTCATTATTACATAATACTGTTAATTTTAATATTGTTTTGATATGCTTAAATCATTTTGATCTAAATTGATATAATTAAATTGATATAACAATTATATTTTTTTGACAATTTTGTATCACTGATAAGTACATAAAAACATAAAAATATACGCAATGTTTACTTTGAGGAATGTTGTGTTATGTCTGGTTTGCGTTATCCTGTTCCTATTTCTAAATTAATTTTTGATAATAATATTTTTAATTATAAATATATTTTGTTTTTTTATTCATGTTTACTTTAAATATGGAATAAGAACAAAAATAATGATGTTTGATTCTGTCTTTTAATTTTGTAACAAAAGTAGAAAAACGAAGAAGGAAAACAATTTAATGGATACTTAAGCAAAGATTTGCCATTTTACTTTGCCAATATATTTTTAAATATATCTTGTATTAAAGTTTGTATCAAAAGTTTTTTTTAATTAATAATCAAATTTCTTGCTTCATTTTATTATTTATATTTAAAGTTGAATAAAATAGAATTTCTTAAAGTTAATGGCTGTACTTCTACCTAACTTAAGATTGCCTGTTGTTGACGTACAGACACATCGGATGAATTTATTCTTATAAAAAGAATATTGAAATTTTTATAACATAAAAGTCATTAGTGTTAATATTTGTCTTATTTCAATAATAAATAATTTAATTTTTAATTTGATAAAACTTACATAATATTTAGAACATTGTTATCAAAATTTCTTTCACAACTATTAAGAAAACAAACAATGCAATAGATTACAAAATGACTATTATCATTTCATTAGAATAGCATTTATTAATGGCAATTGAAGTATCTTATAATCATGGTTCGAAGATGATCGAGCGATAATTTCAATTGAGAAATCAAAATTCAAAGTCAACATTATCGTATATTAATTTTTTTAGAAAAGAATATATATTTTTTTTAATTTGAAGAAGACAATTATATATAATTTTCTAAATATAAATGTTAGAAAGTGAACATTGCAACAAAAAAGTTGTAACAAGTTATAAATGGTAAAAAAAAGTTTGGATTTTAATAATAGTTTGTTTGTTTATTTATTGTAAATATTTAAAATGAAATGAAATATTTGAAAAAGTATTACGTTTTTAATTTAATCTTATATCTTTTACATGCAAAATAACATTTTGCGCCCATAACAATATATTATTATATTATTATTATAATAAGTAGTTTGGTGGACGTAAGGTAATAATGAATGTTTATAAAATGCTCTTCGACAGACATCATAATAAGTGGTATACTTTTTAAAAATGAATGAACTGTATAAGACTGTGATTATTTGCAGAACGCGTTTATTAGAGAGCAGGGTCTCTTTCAAAGTCACAGCAGGTGTCTGACGGATAGAGGATGTGATGTTAGAACAAAATTAATGTAATTGTATTCGGCGGTCGGACTACGACGTGATCACCATGAGACTCTATTTGTTAGTGGAGTTCATATCGTCAGAAAAATTCCTTCCTGGCTTAATTAGGAAGTCAGTTTCAAGGTCAGTTTCCCGTTGGGGCACGCCAATAACCAATAATATCTTGGCTAGTGCCCGAATCATGACTGACCAAGTTCGAGGAAATTTTTCGCTTAAGTAGTAGTATAAAGATCTCTCAATAAATAGGAACAGATCGGCGCATCTCTCTTATAGATTTCTCGAACTAGAATAATTTATTTGCTTTGGAATCAACCGCGTTTGGAATAAACGTCAGGATCGACAGTCTAAAGTATATCGGAAATCCACAATTATAAATGTTGACTAAGTTCGCAAAGACATTCTTTTCAGATAACATCATCTTTTGTTTAGGTTTAATAAAAATTTGCGCGTGGTAATAACAAAGAGTTTTTTTATAGAATAAATTTTTCCGAATAAGCTATTTATAAATCTAATGTATACTTGTTTGTAGCTTTGTAAAGAAGAATTGTAGTAATATTCTTTTCATTTTAAAGAAAACAGAAAGCTTCTCTGTAATTTTAAATTTTATTTTATTTTTTTTTTGAAGATCGATTTTTGTTGTAGAACAGAGTGACTTTTTTTTAAATTTTATAAATTCAAGCGAATCGACTTTGTATTGAATTATTGAATTTATGTGATTGTATTATATTTTATTTTTTTCAATAATATTATTTTATTTTTGTAATTATTTATATTTATATTTATTGCTTTGTACTTATATATTTCTAATATTCAATTTTCAAATAATGGATAGAACTTCGATGTAATTCTAATATTTATATGTTTCGATTACATTTCTAATGTTTTAATATATTTTTGTTATATTTTGTGATTTCTAGAATGAAAAAGAATAATTATTTTTTTTTTAGTATTATAATAAATAGTATTATAATAAATATATGTAAAGCGATCAGACAGCCTGGTTTTATTTTCAACAGTCTGATTATTTTGAGCAGCTACAGTATGTTTAATAGTCTAAATAATAATATTTTATGAACAGATACTGTTCCTAACGTTTCCTAACGTTTTCCAATTACTCAATTTAAACTCTCAATTTGGATTCTCAATTTAAACAGATATAATAACAATGGCCACTTTATAAGTCACACTTGCACGCTTTACGACGAATCATCATGAAAGCAAATACAAATCTATGCGCTACAACGATTCCGCAAAAACTCATTCTTCGAAACCACTTTCCAATGCGATAATTGGTCCCTCTAACTTACTCTTAGTGTACATTTTCACGAAAAGTAAGGATTGGAAGAAAAACCAAGCCTGCAATAGTTTTCTAGATCATTTAGAATATAGGTTAGATAGAATTCAGCAAGGAGAGTTTGCATCAAAATACAGTTAGAATCATTACAGTTAATCATAAACAGTCAAAGTATCACCATTCGGTCACTCAAAACTCATAATATAAACAATTATACAGTCTTACGACAATAGGGAGTTCTTCGAATAATAATAATAATAAATTCAGATACTACATTTGTGCAATATTCAAAGTTGTTTAGTTTCGAATTTAACAAGTATATATCGAGCATTAAAATTTTCGTTTTGTGTAAGTAACGAAAAAATAAGTCAATATTTTAAATAGAAATTTATTAGAACTAATTAGAAAAATAGAATTATTGAAATAAAATGTTCGAAATATTTATGATATTCTAAAAAACATTACAACTACAATATTAAATTGTTTGATTTCCTTAATCATTATTGTGTAAAAATATTATTATTCAAAAATATAAATATATATATTTTTAATTTTTCAAAGCTTAAATTAAGATTTAAGCTTAATTAAGAGTTAAATTTACAAAATATTCTTAATATTTTTGTATTTGCATTAACAAAATAATTTTATACTTAAAGTAGAAAATTATAATAAAAAAATTAAAAATAAAAAAAAATCTTAATAAAAATACGATAAAAAATTCATGCAACAAAACCAAATTGATCTCTTATGAATAAAATGAAAAAAAAGAATCCCTTTAATAGTAGCAAAATAATTTTGAAAGCAATTTTTATAGAAATGAACAAGAAGTATTTTGATGCAAACTATCTACTTTAAAAATTTATTATATATTTTTTAAACAATTTCAAAATTAAAAAAAGCAATGAAGGAATAAATTATTCCTATTATTGCATGATTACAAATACTTCTTACGAATATAATATTAACAAAATTTAAGTTGTTGTAGTAAAAAGACATCGATTTGGTCTGGAATGACTCATATATATTGGAAATGGAAATGAAAATTAATAGTTCTAGATAATTAATAATAATTAAATAATAATAATACTTTTTAATAATATTCATTTTAATAGTTTTCTTTTTACACTAAATATTAAATATTAAATATTCATGTGTTTTTTTACAGTAAAATCAATATTTCTTTCTTTATTTCTTCATATATATATCAATTATACCCATATTTCATAGCGGGGAAATGTTATTTAAAAATTGAAAATATTAAAATTTATTAAAAATATTATAAATTTGTTAAAAATATTCTGAATACTTTTTTTCACGTGAAATTAAAAATGTTCATATTTAATATCATAAATCATAGTTTTTATTTAAGTAATTATAATTTGTATAATTACAAATAAATTATAGTTACAAATATTATATTCAGCTTTCTTTTTTATTTTAAAATTTGAAGTTTTTATCGTTATTATTTCCATAATTTTTTGTCAAAAATCACATAATTTTATAGAAATTTATATTTTTTGAAAATTGAGAAAAGAACATTTCTGTTTCCAGATTCGTGCTTTATTTAAGGAATTTTATAAGGATTTAATAATTGTGACAAAACAAATTCGTATGAAATTACATTTGAAATTGAAAAATCGAAAAATATTATAAATTAAAAGAAGTATTTAGAAATACTTAATATTTTTAAATAGAAACACTTTAACAGTATGACATAAAAAATTATTATAAATTAAATAAAAGAATACCATTAGAGATTATTACTTAAGATTATTATTTTAGATTATTATATAATTTAAAAGTAGTGATTTAAAATAATATATAATAGTTTTATATTAAAGAAAGGAACAAATAAAACAAAATCAAATATGTAATATATATGTATATAATAACATGATAATAAATATTTTCGATTAGTTTTAAAGAAGAATTATATGTTGAAAGAATTGTATGTTCAGTTTTAGAATATACAATTATAAATATAGTTTAAATATATATAATAAACAATATAACGATTATTTTTAATTGTATTAGTTATAAAGGAGATGCGAAGAAGGTTATAACAAGCAGATAATTCTATTCATTTTATAATTTTAATTGTGTGTAGTAATTTAGAAGGAATATAAAAAAGAAAAAATTAATAATCAATAAAAAAAGTGAAAATTTTTAATAAAATAAATAAATATAATTTTTTTTATTAATAAATATAATTATTTACGTGAACAAAGAATAATTAAAAGAATGAAAATATGAAAGACTAGTAAATATCAACAAATAAATATAGAATTTCTTTTCATGTAAGGAAACAATCTTCTTGATAATAACGATAGAGAATTATTATTTTTTTTTAGAAAGATCCATCTCGCTGACATTTTTAGATATTAAATCTATTATCTACTTTTTCTTGTTTTCATATTAATTAATACAGATACTGTAGTAAATTTATATATTTTAGAAAAAAATGTTACATTACAAATTTGAACACGTATACTTTTAAAATTGTATTTATATTTGAAATTTATAAAAAAATGTTCAAAAAAGTTTATAATAATTTTATTAAACTGTAATATTAAATTTAGTTATTTTTATGAAATTGTAATTTATATAATATAACTATTTAATTTTATAAAAATTTGTAGCAATACTTATTTATCATAGATTTGTTTATCAGAATTTTAATTAATGAATATGCGCTTCTAAAAATAATAATTGATGCATTTAAAACAAAAATCTTAGGATGGATTAAAAATTCAATATGCTTCACTAATACGTATCATTATTGTTAATGAGATATTTGGTCTACGTGTATTTGAATCTAAAGGACGATTATGATATGACGATATAACTGTATAATATTCGCTAGCATAAGTATCATTTTATATGCTACATATACAAATGAAATAATAAACACAAGTTATAAAAATTAGCCTACATATCAAGAGATCAGTTATAAACTGAGTATTAATATTAATATTGATATTATAGGCATCATAATTTTTATAATTCTTGGAATGCTGAATACAGAAGTATTTTTAAAATAACGATAATATATATATCAATATATATAAATAATTAAATCAAACTAAAAAGATTTGCTTAATTGGTATATACAGTAGTGTTCGTTTTAATATTCCGTTTTTTGTCAATTGTAATGTTCATTGTTATTTCTCTAATTCTAGTAATAATATTTCAGAGGAAGTACATATACTTCCAAGTAAGTATATCGGAAGTATTGAACTAAATTTGATTCTTTAATTGATTCTGTATTTTATTAATATATATTTCCTATTTTTCATTTATATATTAAAACTGCACTTGTCTAGATAAGCGTCAAATATTCTATTTGAACTTTAAATGTTAAAGCTGATACTACTATAGTTAATTACATAAATTAATTGAAACATGTAACATATTAATATAATATGGATCAATTTTAATATAATGCATAATATTATGAATAAGAAATTTTTTAAATATTATATTTTAATACTATATTTTATAATTAGTATCTATCATTATTAAAATATAGTATTATCGAATATTGTATATTTCATAAAAAATTATAAATAACCTGCCGTATTTTCTTAATATAAAATACTTTTGTTATATTGTTATTTTTTTTATACTGAATCATCTCAAATTAAAAGTTTTTTATATTGAAATATCTGAAATTGAATATTTATAAATATTATAAATTTTTATTAAAAGTTGTGATATTTAAATTATTATAATTTTAAAAAAATTATATTACAATTTTTTATCTGAGTTCATTTTAAATGTTTTTATTTTCTCATTATTACATTTAATCCAATGATTTCTTTTAAATGAGATCTTTTTCTTCTTTGAAAAATTTGCAAAATTTTTTCCGGCATTTGATTTTTAAGAAGAATCTATTTTTTATAACTATAAAAATTATACTATAAAATATACTATTTTTTGATAAAATCTTTGTTGTATCTAACTTATTAAAAAAAATTTTCTTATCGATTTTGATGATTTTTGGATATTTCGAAATCATTTAGAAATCAACATTTTAATTAATTTTTTTTTTCTTTCATTCAGTCTTATTTTTCGAAATGTTTCCAAAACAAAAATTATTATGATTATAATATAAAATTTTTTTATACATTATTTTTTATATATTAACATTCACATTATTTGTGCAGCATGCGGCCCATATTTATCTTTTTGTTAATATGAATATATATATATATATATATATAGCAGCAATATGAATTAACAAGATATAATAATGACTAAAAATTTATTTTCTAATAAATTATAATGTCTTTAAATATCTTAAATCCCAAAATTATAAAATATAAAACAATCCTTGGACATTCGAAATTAAAATAATATCTTAATTTTCAGGCAAAAGATCATTAAAAAATATTAAAAATCAATTTTTAGAAAAAAAATTGTAAATTATATAAATTATGTTCATAATAAACATTCAAATTCATGAATCTTATAACTGTTTACCATATTATTATATAATAATAATATATAAATATATGTACCATATTATATATACCATATTATATATAATATTATTAATATATATATATTACCATAATATTATTATATATACAATATAAAAAAGAACACTTTATTGTATTATTATGATATAATATTATTTGATAATAGTAAAAAAATTAGTTAAAAAATTATTATGAATGATAGGAAAAAATTTTTTCGCAATCAATATATAATCATAAAATTTAAGATTTATCTCATAATTTATGATATGATTTAGAAAATTTCTTTGCATCTTCTTTTATCTTCTTTTTGTCAAAAGTATGTAATGATATATTTCAAATTTAATCTCATAACTTATGATAATATAATTATTAATTGTCAGATTATATAATTGATGAATTTAAGAAATATTTATTTCTCATGAATATTAATATTTTATATTAATACAAATTTATGTATACTTTTTATACCCAAATATTCTTATATACAGAATATATAAAAAGTATGTTTAAAAAACGTGATGATTATAGCGTGATTTTATATCTTTGGATCAATGAGAATTTGATAAATAAAAATACTTGCAAAAATGATTTCGATGAAGTCATTTTCACGTATTCTTTATAGATCTTTATGAAAGACATAAAATCATGTTATAATGTAATTTTATATTTATTATTTATATATTTTATAAAATACTATGAATAATTATGAAATTACATATATTATTACAATTTTTATAAAAATGAAAGAAAATTACTTATATATTTCTGTATTTCGATACAAAAAAGAAAATGGGGAAAAAAAATATGGAAATAATATTTTTTTTTTTAAATGAAGAAGAAATATTCTTTGTTGCATTTTAGATTGTGATAAAATCAATATATAATTTTAATCTTGACATTTAATATTCATTAAATTTTTTTTTATTTTTCATCATTTATGATCAAATAATCACAAATATTAATAATTAAATTATTTAAATTTCTTCTATCATCTCCATTCAATATCATATGTAAATTCATATATAACATAAATTTTTGATGTAAATATTTTTTTATGATGAATATTTTTATTATTAAATAAAGTTTTCGAATTAATGAAAGTAACAATGGTTTTTTTGAATTATATTTTTGAACTAAGCAAATCAAAGTTCTTTTATAAAAATAGATTTTGTTATTGTGTTGCTATACTTTCATTATTATTAATTATTATGTTATTATATTATTAGATACTATTGCATTTATATTATTATTATTGCTATTTAATATAATATAAATACGTAAAAGAAAAAATTGATTATACTTTTTTTCAAATTTCATTGAATATATATATATATATTGCAAGATACAATACATATAATACATTTTAAATTTATATTAAATATGTAATCTTATCTTGATACGAATCCTTTAAATTGCAAAAATAAAAAACTGAATGTATAGATAACGATGTCATTCGACGTTATCGGAAAGAATAAATGCAATAGTCATTTTTATTATTTTCTTGTTTTTAATAAAAATCCATTTACACGTGTATATGCAACAACAAAAATATGATTCATTCATTTTTCATTTTTCAAGCTTAATGGATTAAGTAATGTATAAAATTTAATTAATAATTTAATTTCAGTTTCTTATATATTATAAAAATATAGTTTAGAAAGAATATGCGTATATAAAAATTGAACATTATTTTCTAATGTTCTTATAGAACAAAGAGAAGAAAGAAATTTGCAAAAAGTTAATATTATTGGAAATATAGTAACTATATATAGTAGCGGATACAGATTGTATTATTATGTAACATTTTCTATCTTTTTGATTATATATAATAAAAATACAAAGTTATACATAAAAAAATAAAGTTATTTTTAATAACTTATATATATATTAAAAATAAAAGAATCTTATAATATATATATATAAATTTCTTTTTTTCCTTTCTCTATTCTCATTTAATATATCAATCCAATATTTAATAAAAGATAAAAGTATATAATATAAATTTAAATTTCTATTTTTAAAAATTCAACAGAAGTCAGCATCATAAAAAAATTTTATTTATTAGAAACAAATAATATTTATTTTGTTTTTTTTTATATTATGACATAATTATTTGATTAAAACTTTAGTTAAAAGACAAATTTAAAAAAATTATTTATTTTTTCTTTATAACTATTTTAAATACATAAATAATTAATAAATGTTTTGTTAGACAATAAATTTTATAAAAAGAAACATTTGTTTGAATAGTTTTTTCTATTTTTTATAATTTGAGAGTTATAACATAAAGTCGAATTTTTAAAGATTGATTTAATGATCTTTAAGTGATTTTGAACAGCAAAATAAAAATTCCATAATATATACTTAAATAAATATTACATATACAATAATATTACATATTTCTACAGTTTCATAGATTTTGAATTTCTTCAAGTCGAAGAATTTTTTTATAAATAATAATAAATAATAAATTTCAAATCGAAAAATAAATAAACAATTAATATATAATATAAAATAAATAAATATTTATCGGAATATTGTAATGTACAATATTATATATGTACTGAAAATATAAAAAAATAGAAAAGTTATTATTAAGTGCTTAATATATTCATTTCATTCATTTATAAGTTTATAAGACTTAAAAAAAATTAATATATTTTAGTGCTACTATATGTTTTCTTTGTGATTATTATAATATTGGAACAATGAATATTTATGATAGTTTGCTATGGTTATTATAATCTAAATTGTTGAAAATTGTTGTAAAGTATAACAATTTTTGTATTTAAATTGTTTGTAAATTATTGTATTTATAAAAAATTGTAACCATTACTAAATTGCATTTTGATCATCCGTCCACGATTAAAATAATATATACAATATATACAATATATACATTAATAAATATATGATCGCTATCTATTTATTACTATCGTTTATCTATTTCTTCTATAAATACAATATTCTATATAATATTCTATTCTAATATAATCTACATATAATCTATAATATTCATCATATAATCAAATATATAAATTATGATAAATATATTGCAATAAGCATTCGAAACATATACAAATCCAAAAATATAAAAATATTATTCAATGAAATATTAAAAGATATTAAAAAATAATAAAAAATTCCTGACATAATTGTAAGCAACATTTTTCTTTGCAAAATTTTCATTATTATATTCAATTTTTATTACTATGTTAACAAATATATAAATATAAAATATAAAATTATATTTTTTAATAAATATAAAAAAATATTTTTAATAAAAATAAATATAAAATTTTAATAATTATTCATTAATTTCTTGGATAATATACTGTGCTAAGTAATATAATATATATATCACTAAAAATCAGCTAAAATTTTACAATATATTTCGAATTCTATAATCTCTTATTTCATCCACTTTAAAATTTCGATTCGATATATATATTTAATGATTAAATTATATCATCACAGCTAAAGTTGGGAGAGGGAAATTATAGTAGCCGAATTTAGAATCATATAATTAATATCTATTTTTGTAACATTGTTTATTGCAATTTCAATTTTTCAGAGATTGTTTTTATCTATTTATGCATCCGAAGAATTCACGAAATAAAATCTCCATGAACAAATACTAAAAATGATGACACATCTATTTATCTATTTATCTTTTTTATATAAACAATTGAAATAGTGGCAGACACATTTTATTACGAACGTATATTCGTAACGTATATTAAATTCTATAATCTTTACAATTTCATTTCGTAAGAAAAATTATTTTATAAAAAAGTATTCTGTAAATAAAATAAATTTATAAATATATATTTAAATAAATATTTTTTTCTAAGAGAACAATACATTTGAAACTCATGGTTCCTTTGAGACTGTTATTTTTTATGATATATATAATCTATGTATCTTATATATATAATATGTACAATGTATATATAATATGTAATCTTACTTAGATAGAATTTAGTGCATTGATTATTTATATAAATAACTTTTGTAAAATATAGACAAATCCATATTAAAAATCCTATATTTTGTTTATCTGATAACGCTTCTAACAATTTCAATGACATTAAATGAAAATATAAAATCATCATAAAATGCACACAATAATAATGAAAATTGCATTATTAACTCAAATAGAATTTGATATATACTTGATTAAGTTCACGCAAAAGTTTTAAAATCTCAAAATGAATATACCTTTAATAAATAAAAAAAATAAATAAATTAATAGAAAGTAATAATATTAATATTAATATAAATATAAAATAATATTAATATTATTATTTTATTTTTATTATATTATCATATTTATCAATATAATTGTCAATGAGAGAAAGAAAAATAATCAGATATAAAATCAGACGCAAAAAAAAAAAAAAATTATACATATTAGATAACAGATATAATTTTCAATTATCTTTTACGTGTTCTCACATATGTCAAATCATTATGATAATAATATAAACTTGATACATCGATATTTGCTCATCATTCATATGTCTAACCTTTTTATTTTTATTTTATAATATTTTTTAAAATATTTCTTCACAAAAAAGCATTGTATCTCATGATATTCGTTTTGATAAAAAAATTTTTAGTTTAAATTTTTATTTTATCATGACACTTTTTACATAAAATCTCTTTTATAATGAGTTCATCCTTAACTGAAAAAGATTAAAATTTCATTTTTTATAAATAAAATACAAAATTTTATTTTTTAAAAATAATAGATAAAAATAATATTTTAATTGCATCTGTTATACTGTTCGTTTTCTATTATTGATGCTATTGGATATTTAAATAGAAATTATTATAGAAAACCGTTTAGAAGAGAATTCATAGAAAACAAATCAATAAACTTTGATTCTTGAATTATCATATGACTTAGGGAAAGTACTATGATATAATACATTACGATTTAATACATTACGATTTAAAAAATAAATTCATTTTAAGCTATTTCAAATCTAATGTAATAAATCTTTGAAAATATTTAATTTTATGTCTTGTAATCGTATAGATTCTTAAAAATTCTGAAGAAGAAATTAATTAAATCTCACTTAATATCTTTG
>NW_020555910.1:0-12682 GCF_003254395.2 Apis mellifera
TTATCAATTCCCTTCCTCCTTTTCTTTATCAATTCTCCTCCTCTTTTCTTTTATCAATTCTTTTTCTTTCTTTCTTGTATCGATTATTATTTTTCTCTCTTTTATGTATTCCTCTTGCTATCGTTTATGAGTTTTTTTGGTTTTTTTAGAATAAGGCGTTTATGCGCTATGATTATCCACAAAAGTAGAAATTTGCTAGAATCTTTAAAATAGTGCATTATTAAAACGTATCTCCGAAGATAAATGTGATAAATACGATTTCAGCAGCTCGTTGCAAGCGGGAAATATTGCTCTTTGACCTCGTGTTTGGTTAGTTTCTGGATGTCAAGCAGTTCACACGCCTTGGTCTATATGGTCATCCATAGTAATGGAAATTGCTTCAATATTTAATATAGTGCATTTCTCCCTTTTCCTTACATCCTTTCTTTATAAACTCCTTTTCTTTCTTTCCATTTCTTTTCCACTTTTTCCATTCTTTTATTTGTGCCTTTCCTTCTTTCGCTTATATACTCCTTTCCTTTTTTAATTCCACTTCTCCCCTGTCTTTATCAATATCTCCTTTTCCTTTTCTTTATCAGAATCACTTCCTCCTTTCTTTTGTCAATTTTTCTACCTCCTTTTCTTCTTCAATTCTCTATTAATTCCTATTCCTCCTTTCTTTCTTCAATTCCTCTTTCTCTTTTCTTTTAACAATTCCTTTTCCTTTTTTCTTTTATCAATTCCACTTCCTCCTTCCTTTTATCAACTCCATTTTCTCCTTCTTTTATCAATTCCTTTTTCTCCTTTAATTTATTAATTTCCTTCCTCTTTTTTTTATCAATTCCCCTTTCTCCGCACGTTTTTCACTTTCTGATACTTCTTTCTTTTATCAATAATTTTTCTTCCTTGTTTTTATCAATTATTATTCCTATTTTCCTTTGTTTATTCCTCTTCCCATTTTTATCATTTTTATTGTTTTCTTAACGATAAACGGTTCATACGCTATGATCATCCACGGAAATAGACATTGCTAAAATCTTTAAAATAGTGCATTATTAAAACGGCTGTATCTCCGAAGATAAGAGAGATAAATACGATTTCCGCAGCTCGTTGCAAGCGGGAAAGATTGCTCTTTGACCTCGTGTTTGGTTGGTTTCTGGACGACAAGCGGTTCATACGCTATGGTCGTCCAAAGAAGTGGAAATTTTAGAATCTTTAAAATAGTGCATTATTAAAACGGCTGTATCTCCGAAGATAAGAGAGATAAATACGATTTCCGCAGCTCGTTGCAAGCGGGAAAGATTGCTCTTTGACCTCGTGTTTGGTTGGTTTCTGGACGACAAGCGGTTCATACGCTATGGTCGTCCAAAGAAGTGGAAATTTTAGAATCTTTAAAATAGTGCATTATTAAAACGGCTGTATCTCCGAAGATAAGAGAGATAAATACGATTTCCGCAGCTCGTTGCAAGCGGGAAAGATTGCTCTTTGACCTCGTGTTTGGTTGGTTTCTGGACGACAAGCGGTTCATACGCTATGGTCGTCCAAAGAAGTGGAAATTTTAGAATCTTTAAAATAGTGCATTATTAAAACGGCTGTATCTCCGAAGATAAGAGAGATAAATACGATTTCCGCAGCTCGTTGCAAGCGGGAAAGATTGCTCTTTGACCTCGTGTTTGGTTGGTTTCTGGACGACAAGCGGTTCATACGCTATGGTCGTCCAAAGAAGTGGAAATTTTAGAATCTTTAAAATAGTGCATTATTAAAACGGCTGTATCTCCGAAGATAAGAGAGATAAATACGATTTCCGCAGCTCGTTGCAAGCGGGAAAGATTGCTCTTTGACCTCGTGTTTGGTTGGTTTCTGGACGACAAGCGGTTCATACGCTATGGTCGTCCAAAGAAGTGGAAATTTTAGAATCTTTAAAATAGTGCATTATTAAAACGGCTGTATCTCCGAAGATAAGAGAGATAAATACGATTTCCGCAGCTCGTTGCAAGCGGGAAAGATTGCTCTTTGACCTCGTGTTTGGTTGGTTTCTGGACGACAAGCGGTTCATACGCTATGGTCGTCCAAAGAAGTGGAAATTTTAGAATCTTTAAAATAGTGCATTATTAAAACGGCTGTATCTCCGAAGATAAGAGAGATAAATACGATTTCCGCAGCTCGTTGCAAGCGGGAAAGATTGCTCTTTGACCTCGTGTTTGGTTGGTTTCTGGACGACAAGCGGTTCATACGCTATGGTCGTCCAAAGAAGTGGAAATTTTAGAATCTTTAAAATAGTGCATTATTAAAACGGCTGTATCTCCGAAGATAAGAGAGATAAATACGATTTCCGCAGCTCGTTGCAAGCGGGAAAGATTGCTCTTTGACCTCGTGTTTGGTTGGTTTCTGGACGACAAGCGGTTCATACGCTATGGTCGTCCAAAGAAGTGGAAATTTTAGAATCTTTAAAATAGTGCATTATTAAAACGGCTGTATCTCCGAAGATAAGAGAGATAAATACGATTTCCGCAGCTCGTTGCAAGCGGGAAAGATTGCTCTTTGACCTCGTGTTTGGTTGGTTTCTGGACGACAAGCGGTTCATACGCTATGGTCGTCCAAAGAAGTGGAAATTTTAGAATCTTTAAAATAGTGCATTATTAAAACGGCTGTATCTCCGAAGATAAGAGAGATAAATACGATTTCCGCAGCTCGTTGCAAGCGGGAAAGATTGCTCTTTGACCTCGTGTTTGGTTGGTTTCTGGACGACAAGCGGTTCATACGCTATGGTCGTCCAAAGAAGTGGAAATTTTAGAATCTTTAAAATAGTGCATTATTAAAACGGCTGTATCTCCGAAGATAAGAGAGATAAATACGATTTCCGCAGCTCGTTGCAAGCGGGAAAGATTGCTCTTTGACCTCGTGTTTGGTTGGTTTCTGGACGACAAGCGGTTCATACGCTATGGTCGTCCAAAGAAGTGGAAATTTTAGAATCTTTAAAATAGTGCATTATTAAAACGGCTGTATCTCCGAAGATAAGAGAGATAAATACGATTTCCGCAGCTCGTTGCAAGCGGGAAAGATTGCTCTTTGACCTCGTGTTTGGTTGGTTTCTGGACGACAAGCGGTTCATACGCTATGGTCGTCCAAAGAAGTGGAAATTTTAGAATCTTTAAAATAGTGCATTATTAAAACGGCTGTATCTCCGAAGATAAGAGAGATAAATACGATTTCCGCAGCTCGTTGCAAGCGGGAAAGATTGCTCTTTGACCTCGTGTTTGGTTGGTTTCTGGACGACAAGCGGTTCATACGCTATGGTCGTCCAAAGAAGTGGAAATTTTAGAATCTTTAAAATAGTGCATTATTAAAACGGCTGTATCTCCGAAGATAAGAGAGATAAATACGATTTCCGCAGCTCGTTGCAAGCGGGAAAGATTGCTCTTTGACCTCGTGTTTGGTTGGTTTCTGGACGACAAGCGGTTCATA
Source organism: Apis mellifera (assembly GCF_003254395.2). Lineage (NCBI taxonomy): Eukaryota > Metazoa > Arthropoda > Insecta > Hymenoptera > Apidae > Apis > Apis mellifera. Next base: position 3,445 of record NW_020555910.1, read on the forward strand.
CGCTATGGTCGTCCAAAGAAGTGGAAATTTTAGAATCTTTAAAATAGTGCATTATTAAAACGGCTGTATCTCCGAAGATAAGAGAGATAAATACGATTTCCGCAGCTCGTTGCAAGCGGGAAAGATTGCTCTTTGACCTCGTGTTTGGTTGGTTTCTGGACGACAAGCGGTTCATACGCTATGGTCGTCCAAAGAAGTGGAAATTTTAGAATCTTTAAAATAGTGCATTATTAAAACGGCTGTATCTCCGAAGATAAGAGAGATAAATACGATTTCCGCAGCTCGTTGCAAGCGGGAAAGATTGCTCTTTGACCTCGTGTTTGGTTGGTTTCTGGACGACAAGCGGTTCATACGCTATGGTCGTCCAAAGAAGTGGAAATTTTAGAATCTTTAAAATAGTGCATTATTAAAACGGCTGTATCTCCGAAGATAAGAGAGATAAATACGATTTCCGCAGCTCGTTGCAAGCGGGAAAGATTGCTCTTTGACCTCGTGTTTGGTTGGTTTCTGGACGACAAGCGGTTCATACGCTATGGTCGTCCAAAGAAGTGGAAATTTTAGAATCTTTAAAATAGTGCATTATTAAAACGGCTGTATCTCCGAAGATAAGAGAGATAAATACGATTTCCGCAGCTCGTTGCAAGCGGGAAAGATTGCTCTTTGACCTCGTGTTTGGTTGGTTTCTGGACGACAAGCGGTTCACGTGCTACGGTCATTATGATCATCTATAGGAATGGAAATTGCTTTATTATTTAATATAATGCATTTATTCATTTCTTTTACTTCCTTTCTTTACAATCTCCTTTATTTCCTTTCCTTTATCAATTCGTCTTCCTCCCTTCCTTTATCAGTTCCTCTTCCTCCATTCTTTTATCAATTCCTCCTCCTCCCTTCCTTTATCAATTCCTCTTCCTCCATTCCTTTATCAATTCCTCCTCCTCCCTTCCTTTATCAATTCCTCTTCCTCCCTTCCTTTATCAATTCCTTTTTCTCTTTTCCTTTATCAATTCCTCTTTCTCCCTTCCTTTATCAATTCCTCTTCCTCCATTCCTTTATCAGTTCCTCTTCCTCCCTTCTTTTATCAATTCCTCTTCCTTCATTTTTATCAATTCCTCTTCCTCCCTTCCTTTATCAATTCCTCTTCCTCCCTTCTTTTATCAATTCCTCTTTCTCCATTCCTTTATCAATTCCTCTTCCTCCCTTCCTTTATCAATTCCTCTTCCTCCATTCCTTTATCAATTCCTCCTCCTCCCTTCTTTTATCAATTCCTCTTCCTCCCTTCCTTTATCAATTCCTCTTCCTCCATTCCTTTATCAATTCCTCCTACTCCTTCCTTTATCAATTCCTCTTCCTCCCTTCTTTTATCAATTCCTCTTTCTCCATTCCTTTATCAATTCCTCTTCCTCCCTTCCTTTATCAATTCCTCTTCCTCCATTCCTTTATCAATTCCTCCTCCTCCCTTCTTTTATCAATTCCTCTTCCTCCCTTCCTTTATCAATTCCCCTTCCTTCTTTTCTTTATCAATTCCTCCTCCTCTTTTCTTTTATCAATTCTTTTTCTTTCTTTCTTGTATCGATTATTATTTTTTCTCTCTTTTATGTATTCCTCTCGCTATCGTTTATGAGTTTTTTTGGTTTTTTTAGAATAAGCGTTTATGCACTGTGATTATCCATAAAAGTAGAAATTTGCTAGAATCTTTAAAATAGTGCAATATTAAAACGTATCTCCGAAGATAATTGTGATAAATACGATTTCCGCAGCTCGTTGCAAGCGGGAAATATTGCTCTTTGACCTCGTGTTTGGTTAGTTTCTGGATGTCAAGCAGTTCACACGCCTCGGTCTATATGGTCATCCATAGTAATGGAAATTGCTTCAATATTTAATATAGTGCATTTCTCCCTTTTCCTTACATCCTTTCTTTATAAACTCCTTTTCTTTCTTTCCATTTTCTTTTCCACTTTTTCCATTCTTTTATTTGTGCCTTTTCCTTCTTTCGCTTATATACTCCTTTCCTTTTTTAATTCCACTTCTTCCCTGTCTTTATCAATATCTCCTTTTCCTTTTCTTTATCAGAATCACTTCCTCCTTTCTTTTGTCAATTTTTCTACCTCCTTTTCTTCTTCAATTTTCTATTAATTCCTCTTCCTCCTTTCTTTCTTCAATTCCTCTTTCTCTTTTCTCTTAACAATTCCTTTTCCTTTTTTCTTTTATCAATCCCACTTCCTCCTTCCTTTTATCAACTCCATTTTCTCCTTCTTTTATCAATTCCTTTTTCTCCTTTAATTTATTAATTTCCTTCCTCTTTTTTTTATCAATTCCTCTTTCTCCGCACGTCTTTCACTTTCTGATACTTCTTTCTTTTATCAATAATTTTCCTTCCTTGTTATTATCAATTATTATTCGTCTTTTCCTTTGTTTATTCCTCTTCCCATTTTTATCATTTTGATTGTTTTCTTAACGATAAACGGTTCATACGCTATGATCATCCACGGAAATAGACATTGCTAAAATCTTTAAAATAGTGCATTATTAAAACGGCTGTATCTCCGAAGATAAGAGAGATAAATACGATTTCCGCAGCTCGTTGCAAGCGGGAAAGATTGCTCTTTGACCTCGTGTTTGGTTGGTTTCTGGACGACAAGCGGTTCATACGCTATGGTCGTCCAAAGAAGTGGAAATTTTAGAATCTTTAAAATAGTGCATTATTAAAACGGCTGTATCTCCGAAGATAAGAGAGATAAATACGATTTCCGCAGCTCGTTGCAAGCGGGAAAGATTGCTCTTTGACCTCGTGTTTGGTTGGTTTCTGGACGACAAGCGGTTCATACGCTATGGTCGTCCAAAGAAGTGGAAATTTTAGAATCTTTAAAATAGTGCATTATTAAAACGGCTGTATCTCCGAAGATAAGAGAGATAAATACGATTTCCGCAGCTCGTTGCAAGCGGGAAAGATTGCTCTTTGACCTCGTGTTTGGTTGGTTTCTGGACGACAAGCGGTTCATACGCTATGGTCGTCCAAAGAAGTGGAAATTTTAGAATCTTTAAAATAGTGCATTATTAAAACGGCTGTATCTCCGAAGATAAGAGAGATAAATACGATTTCCGCAGCTCGTTGCAAGCGGGAAAGATTGCTCTTTGACCTCGTGTTTGGTTGGTTTCTGGACGACAAGCGGTTCATACGCTATGGTCGTCCAAAGAAGTGGAAATTTTAGAATCTTTAAAATAGTGCATTATTAAAACGGCTGTATCTCCGAAGATAAGAGAGATAAATACGATTTCCGCAGCTCGTTGCAAGCGGGAAAGATTGCTCTTTGACCTCGTGTTTGGTTGGTTTCTGGACGACAAGCGGTTCATACGCTATGGTCGTCCAAAGAAGTGGAAATTTTAGAATCTTTAAAATAGTGCATTATTAAAACGGCTGTATCTCCGAAGATAAGAGAGATAAATACGATTTCCGCAGCTCGTTGCAAGCGGGAAAGATTGCTCTTTGACCTCGTGTTTGGTTGGTTTCTGGACGACAAGCGGTTCATACGCTATGGTCGTCCAAAGAAGTGGAAATTTTAGAATCTTTAAAATAGTGCATTATTAAAACGGCTGTATCTCCGAAGATAAGAGAGATAAATACGATTTCCGCAGCTCGTTGCAAGCGGGAAAGATTGCTCTTTGACCTCGTGTTTGGTTGGTTTCTGGACGACAAGCGGTTCATACGCTATGGTCGTCCAAAGAAGTGGAAATTTTAGAATCTTTAAAATAGTGCATTATTAAAACGGCTGTATCTCCGAAGATAAGAGAGATAAATACGATTTCCGCAGCTCGTTGCAAGCGGGAAAGATTGCTCTTTGACCTCGTGTTTGGTTGGTTTCTGGACGACAAGCGGTTCATACGCTATGGTCGTCCAAAGAAGTGGAAATTTTAGAATCTTTAAAATAGTGCATTATTAAAACGGCTGTATCTCCGAAGATAAGAGAGATAAATACGATTTCCGCAGCTCGTTGCAAGCGGGAAAGATTGCTCTTTGACCTCGTGTTTGGTTGGTTTCTGGACGACAAGCGGTTCATACGCTATGGTCGTCCAAAGAAGTGGAAATTTTAGAATCTTTAAAATAGTGCATTATTAAAACGGCTGTATCTCCGAAGATAAGAGAGATAAATACGATTTCCGCAGCTCGTTGCAAGCGGGAAAGATTGCTCTTTGACCTCGTGTTTGGTTGGTTTCTGGACGACAAGCGGTTCATACGCTATGGTCGTCCAAAGAAGTGGAAATTTTAGAATCTTTAAAATAGTGCATTATTAAAACGGCTGTATCTCCGAAGATAAGAGAGATAAATACGATTTCCGCAGCTCGTTGCAAGCGGGAAAGATTGCTCTTTGACCTCGTGTTTGGTTGGTTTCTGGACGACAAGCGGTTCATACGCTATGGTCGTCCAAAGAAGTGGAAATTTTAGAATCTTTAAAATAGTGCATTATTAAAACGGCTGTATCTCCGAAGATAAGAGAGATAAATACGATTTCCGCAGCTCGTTGCAAGCGGGAAAGATTGCTCTTTGACCTCGTGTTTGGTTGGTTTCTGGACGACAAGCGGTTCATACGCTATGGTCGTCCAAAGAAGTGGAAATTTTAGAATCTTTAAAATAGTGCATTATTAAAACGGCTGTATCTCCGAAGATAAGAGAGATAAATACGATTTCCGCAGCTCGTTGCAAGCGGGAAAGATTGCTCTTTGACCTCGTGTTTGGTTGGTTTCTGGACGACAAGCGGTTCATACGCTATGGTCGTCCAAAGAAGTGGAAATTTTAGAATCTTTAAAATAGTGCATTATTAAAACGGCTGTATCTCCGAAGATAAGAGAGATAAATACGATTTCCGCAGCTCGTTGCAAGCGGGAAAGATTGCTCTTTGACCTCGTGTTTGGTTGGTTTCTGGACGACAAGCGGTTCATACGCTATGGTCGTCCAAAGAAGTGGAAATTTTAGAATCTTTAAAATAGTGCATTATTAAAACGGCTGTATCTCCGAAGATAAGAGAGATAAATACGATTTCCGCAGCTCGTTGCAAGCGGGAAAGATTGCTCTTTGACCTCGTGTTTGGTTGGTTTCTGGACGACAAGCGGTTCATACGCTATGGTCGTCCAAAGAAGTGGAAATTTTAGAATCTTTAAAATAGTGCATTATTAAAACGGCTGTATCTCCGAAGATAAGAGAGATAAATACGATTTCCGCAGCTCGTTGCAAGCGGGAAAGATTGCTCTTTGACCTCGTGTTTGGTTGGTTTCTGGACGACAAGCGGTTCATACGCTATGGTCGTCCAAAGAAGTGGAAATTTTAGAATCTTTAAAATAGTGCATTATTAAAACGGCTGTATCTCCGAAGATAAGAGAGATAAATACGATTTCCGCAGCTCGTTGCAAGCGGGAAAGATTGCTCTTTGACCTCGTGTTTGGTTGGTTTCTGGACGACAAGCGGTTCATACGCTATGGTCGTCCAAAGAAGTGGAAATTTTAGAATCTTTAAAATAGTGCATTATTAAAACGGCTGTATCTCCGAAGATAAGAGAGATAAATACGATTTCCGCAGCTCGTTGCAAGCGGGAAAGATTGCTCTTTGACCTCGTGTTTGGTTGGTTTCTGGACGACAAGCGGTTCATACGCTATGGTCGTCCAAAGAAGTGGAAATTTTAGAATCTTTAAAATAGTGCATTATTAAAACGGCTGTATCTCCGAAGATAAGAGAGATAAATACGATTTCCGCAGCTCGTTGCAAGCGGGAAAGATTGCTCTTTGACCTCGTGTTTGGTTGGTTTCTGGACGACAAGCGGTTCATACGCTATGGTCGTCCAAAGAAGTGGAAATTTTAGAATCTTTAAAATAGTGCATTATTAAAACGGCTGTATCTCCGAAGATAAGAGAGATAAATACGATTTCCGCAGCTCGTTGCAAGCGGGAAAGATTGCTCTTTGACCTCGTGTTTGGTTGGTTTCTGGACGACAAGCGGTTCATACGCTATGGTCGTCCAAAGAAGTGGAAATTTTAGAATCTTTAAAATAGTGCATTATTAAAACGGCTGTATCTCCGAAGATAAGAGAGATAAATACGATTTCCGCAGCTCGTTGCAAGCGGGAAAGATTGCTCTTTGACCTCGTGTTTGGTTGGTTTCTGGACGACAAGCGGTTCATACGCTATGGTCGTCCAAAGAAGTGGAAATTTTAGAATCTTTAAAATAGTGCATTATTAAAACGGCTGTATCTCCGAAGATAAGAGAGATAAATACGATTTCCGCAGCTCGTTGCAAGCGGGAAAGATTGCTCTTTGACCTCGTGTTTGGTTGGTTTCTGGACGACAAGCGGTTCATACGCTATGGTCGTCCAAAGAAGTGGAAATTTTAGAATCTTTAAAATAGTGCATTATTAAAACGGCTGTATCTCCGAAGATAAGAGAGATAAATACGATTTCCGCAGCTCGTTGCAAGCGGGAAAGATTGCTCTTTGACCTCGTGTTTGGTTGGTTTCTGGACGACAAGCGGTTCATACGCTATGGTCGTCCAAAGAAGTGGAAATTTTAGAATCTTTAAAATAGTGCATTATTAAAACGGCTGTATCTCCGAAGATAAGAGAGATAAATACGATTTCCGCAGCTCGTTGCAAGCGGGAAAGATTGCTCTTTGACCTCGTGTTTGGTTGGTTTCTGGACGACAAGCGGTTCATACGCTATGGTCGTCCAAAGAAGTGGAAATTTTAGAATCTTTAAAATAGTGCATTATTAAAACGGCTGTATCTCCGAAGATAAGAGAGATAAATACGATTTCCGCAGCTCGTTGCAAGCGGGAAAGATTGCTCTTTGACCTCGTGTTTGGTTGGTTTCTGGACGACAAGCGGTTCATACGCTATGGTCGTCCAAAGAAGTGGAAATTTTAGAATCTTTAAAATAGTGCATTATTAAAACGGCTGTATCTCCGAAGATAAGAGAGATAAATACGATTTCCGCAGCTCGTTGCAAGCGGGAAAGATTGCTCTTTGACCTCGTGTTTGGTTGGTTTCTGGACGACAAGCGGTTCATACGCTATGGTCGTCCAAAGAAGTGGAAATTTTAGAATCTTTAAAATAGTGCATTATTAAAACGGCTGTATCTCCGAAGATAAGAGAGATAAATACGATTTCCGCAGCTCGTTGCAAGCGGGAAAGATTGCTCTTTGACCTCGTGTTTGGTTGGTTTCTGGACGACAAGCGGTTCATACGCTATGGTCGTCCAAAGAAGTGGAAATTTTAGAATCTTTAAAATAGTGCATTATTAAAACGGCTGTATCTCCGAAGATAAGAGAGATAAATACGATTTCCGCAGCTCGTTGCAAGCGGGAAAGATTGCTCTTTGACCTCGTGTTTGGTTGGTTTCTGGACGACAAGCGGTTCATACGCTATGGTCGTCCAAAGAAGTGGAAATTTTAGAATCTTTAAAATAGTGCATTATTAAAACGGCTGTATCTCCGAAGATAAGAGAGATAAATACGATTTCCGCAGCTCGTTGCAAGCGGGAAAGATTGCTCTTTGACCTCGTGTTTGGTTGGTTTCTGGACGACAAGCGGTTCATACGCTATGGTCGTCCAAAGAAGTGGAAATTTTAGAATCTTTAAAATAGTGCATTATTAAAACGGCTGTATCTCCGAAGATAAGAGAGATAAATACGATTTCCGCAGCTCGTTGCAAGCGGGAAAGATTGCTCTTTGACCTCGTGTTTGGTTGGTTTCTGGACGACAAGCGGTTCATACGCTATGGTCGTCCAAAGAAGTGGAAATTTTAGAATCTTTAAAATAGTGCATTATTAAAACGGCTGTATCTCCGAAGATAAGAGAGATAAATACGATTTCCGCAGCTCGTTGCAAGCGGGAAAGATTGCTCTTTGACCTCGTGTTTGGTTGGTTTCTGGACGACAAGCGGTTCATACGCTATGGTCGTCCAAAGAAGTGGAAATTTTAGAATCTTTAAAATAGTGCATTATTAAAACGGCTGTATCTCCGAAGATAAGAGAGATAAATACGATTTCCGCAGCTCGTTGCAAGCGGGAAAGATTGCTCTTTGACCTCGTGTTTGGTTGGTTTCTGGACGACAAGCGGTTCATACGCTATGGTCGTCCAAAGAAGTGGAAATTTTAGAATCTTTAAAATAGTGCATTATTAAAACGGCTGTATCTCCGAAGATAAGAGAGATAAATACGATTTCCGCAGCTCGTTGCAAGCGGGAAAGATTGCTCTTTGACCTCGTGTTTGGTTGGTTTCTGGACGACAAGCGGTTCATACGCTATGGTCGTCCAAAGAAGTGGAAATTTTAGAATCTTTAAAATAGTGCATTATTAAAACGGCTGTATCTCCGAAGATAAGAGAGATAAATACGATTTCCGCAGCTCGTTGCAAGCGGGAAAGATTGCTCTTTGACCTCGTGTTTGGTTGGTTTCTGGACGACAAGCGGTTCATACGCTATGGTCGTCCAAAGAAGTGGAAATTTTAGAATCTTTAAAATAGTGCATTATTAAAACGGCTGTATCTCCGAAGATAAGAGAGATAAATACGATTTCCGCAGCTCGTTGCAAGCGGGAAAGATTGCTCTTTGACCTCGTGTTTGGTTGGTTTCTGGACGACAAGCGGTTCATACGCTATGGTCGTCCAAAGAAGTGGAAATTTTAGAATCTTTAAAATAGTGCATTATTAAAACGGCTGTATCTCCGAAGATAAGAGAGATAAATACGATTTCCGCAGCTCGTTGCAAGCGGGAAAGATTGCTCTTTGACCTCGTGTTTGGTTGGTTTCTGGACGACAAGCGGTTCATACGCTATGGTCGTCCAAAGAAGTGGAAATTTTAGAATCTTTAAAATAGTGCATTATTAAAACGGCTGTATCTCCGAAGATAAGAGAGATAAATACGATTTCCGCAGCTCGTTGCAAGCGGGAAAGATTGCTCTTTGACCTCGTGTTTGGTTGGTTTCTGGACGACAAGCGGTTCATACGCTATGGTCGTCCAAAGAAGTGGAAATTTTAGAATCTTTAAAATAGTGCATTATTAAAACGGCTGTATCTCCGAAGATAAGAGAGATAAATACGATTTCCGCAGCTCGTTGCAAGCGGGAAAGATTGCTCTTTGACCTCGTGTTTGGTTGGTTTCTGGACGACAAGCGGTTCATACGCTATGGTCGTCCAAAGAAGTGGAAATTTTAGAATCTTTAAAATAGTGCATTATTAAAACGGCTGTATCTCCGA
>NW_020555911.1:0-12676 GCF_003254395.2 Apis mellifera
AAAAAGAGAGATCACTTCTTTGGACGACCATAGCGTATGAACCGCTTGTCGTCCAGAAACCAACCAAACACGAGGTCAAAGAGCAATCTTTCCCGCTTGCAACGAGCTGCGGAAATCGTATTTATCTCTCTTATCTTCGGAGATACAGCCGTTTTAATAATGCACTATTTTAAAGATTCTAAAATTTCCACTTCTTTGGACGACCATAGCGTATGAACCGCTTGTCGTCCAGAAACCAACCAAACACGAGGTCAAAGAGCAATCTTTCCCGCTTGCAACGAGCTGCGGAAATCGTATTTATCTCTCTTATCTTCGGAGATACAGCCGTTTTAATAATGCACTATTTTAAAGATTCTAAAATTTCCACTTCTTTGGACGACCATAGCGTATGAACCGCTTGTCGTCCAGAAACCAACCAAACACGAGGTCAAAGAGCAATCTTTCCCGCTTGCAACGAGCTGCGGAAATCGTATTTATCTCTCTTATCTTCGGAGATACAGCCGTTTTAATAATGCACTATTTTAAAGATTCTAAAATTTCCACTTCTTTGGACGACCATAGCGTATGAACCGCTTGTCGTCCAGAAACCAACCAAACACGAGGTCAAAGAGCAATCTTTCCCGCTTGCAACGAGCTGCGGAAATCGTATTTATCTCTCTTATCTTCGGAGATACAGCCGTTTTAATAATGCACTATTTTAAAGATTCTAAAATTTCCACTTCTTTGGACGACCATAGCGTATGAACCGCTTGTCGTCCAGAAACCAACCAAACACGAGGTCAAAGAGCAATCTTTCCCGCTTGCAACGAGCTGCGGAAATCGTATTTATCTCTCTTATCTTCGGAGATACAGCCGTTTTAATAATGCACTATTTTAAAGATTCTAAAATTTCCACTTCTTTGGACGACCATAGCGTATGAACCGCTTGTCGTCCAGAAACCAACCAAACACGAGGTCAAAGAGCAATCTTTCCCGCTTGCAACGAGCTGCGGAAATCGTATTTATCTCTCTTATCTTCGGAGATACAGCCGTTTTAATAATGCACTATTTTAAAGATTCTAAAATTTCCACTTCTTTGGACGACCATAGCGTATGAACCGCTTGTCGTCCAGAAACCAACCAAACACGAGGTCAAAGAGCAATCTTTCCCGCTTGCAACGAGCTGCGGAAATCGTATTTATCTCTCTTATCTTCGGAGATACAGCCGTTTTAATAATGCACTATTTTAAAGATTCTAAAATTTCCACTTCTTTGGACGACCATAGCGTATGAACCGCTTGTCGTCCAGAAACCAACCAAACACGAGGTCAAAGAGCAATCTTTCCCGCTTGCAACGAGCTGCGGAAATCGTATTTATCTCTCTTATCTTCGGAGATACAGCCGTTTTAATAATGCACTATTTTAAAGATTCTAAAATTTCCACTTCTTTGGACGACCATAGCGTATGAACCGCTTGTCGTCCAGAAACCAACCAAACACGAGGTCAAAGAGCAATCTTTCCCGCTTGCAACGAGCTGCGGAAATCGTATTTATCTCTCTTATCTTCGGAGATACAGCCGTTTTAATAATGCACTATTTTAAAGATTCTAAAATTTCCACTTCTTTGGACGACCATAGCGTATGAACCGCTTGTCGTCCAGAAACCAACCAAACACGAGGTCAAAGAGCAATCTTTCCCGCTTGCAACGAGCTGCGGAAATCGTATTTATCTCTCTTATCTTCGGAGATACAGCCGTTTTAATAATGCACTATTTTAAAGATTCTAAAATTTCCACTTCTTTGGACGACCATAGCGTATGAACCGCTTGTCGTCCAGAAACCAACCAAACACGAGGTCAAAGAGCAATCTTTCCCGCTTGCAACGAGCTGCGGAAATCGTATTTATCTCTCTTATCTTCGGAGATACAGCCGTTTTAATAATGCACTATTTTAAAGATTCTAAAATTTCCACTTCTTTGGACGACCATAGCGTATGAACCGCTTGTCGTCCAGAAACCAACCAAACACGAGGTCAAAGAGCAATCTTTCCCGCTTGCAACGAGCTGCGGAAATCGTATTTATCTCTCTTATCTTCGGAGATACAGCCGTTTTAATAATGCACTATTTTAAAGATTCTAAAATTTCCACTTCTTTGGACGACCATAGCGTATGAACCGCTTGTCGTCCAGAAACCAACCAAACACGAGGTCAAAGAGCAATCTTTCCCGCTTGCAACGAGCTGCGGAAATCGTATTTATCTCTCTTATCTTCGGAGATACAGCCGTTTTAATAATGCACTATTTTAAAGATTCTAAAATTTCCACTTCTTTGGACGACCATAGCGTATGAACCGCTTGTCGTCCAGAAACCAACCAAACACGAGGTCAAAGAGCAATCTTTCCCGCTTGCAACGAGCTGCGGAAATCGTATTTATCTCTCTTATCTTCGGAGATACAGCCGTTTTAATAATGCACTATTTTAAAGATTCTAAAATTTCCACTTCTTTGGACGACCATAGCGTATGAACCGCTTGTCGTCCAGAAACCAACCAAACACGAGGTCAAAGAGCAATCTTTCCCGCTTGCAACGAGCTGCGGAAATCGTATTTATCTCTCTTATCTTCGGAGATACAGCCGTTTTAATAATGCACTATTTTAAAGATTCTAAAATTTCCACTTCTTTGGACGACCATAGCGTATGAACCGCTTGTCGTCCAGAAACCAACCAAACACGAGGTCAAAGAGCAATCTTTCCCGCTTGCAACGAGCTGCGGAAATCGTATTTATCTCTCTTATCTTCGGAGATACAGCCGTTTTAATAATGCACTATTTTAAAGATTCTAAAATTTCCACTTCTTTGGACGACCATAGCGTATGAACCGCTTGTCGTCCAGAAACCAACCAAACACGAGGTCAAAGAGCAATCTTTCCCGCTTGCAACGAGCTGCGGAAATCGTATTTATCTCTCTTATCTTCGGAGATACAGCCGTTTTAATAATGCACTATTTTAAAGATTCTAAAATTTCCACTTCTTTGGACGACCATAGCGTATGAACCGCTTGTCGTCCAGAAACCAACCAAACACGAGGTCAAAGAGCAATCTTTCCCGCTTGCAACGAGCTGCGGAAATCGTATTTATCTCTCTTATCTTCGGAGATACAGCCGTTTTAATAATGCACTATTTTAAAGATTCTAAAATTTCCACTTCTTTGGACGACCATAGCGTATGAACCGCTTGTCGTCCAGAAACCAACCAAACACGAGGTCAAAGAGCAATCTTTCCCGCTTGCAACGAGCTGCGGAAATCGTATTTATCTCTCTTATCTTCGGAGATACAGCCGTTTTAATAATGCACTATTTTAAAGATTCTAAAATTTCCACTTCTTTGGACGACCATAGCGTATGAACCGCTTGTCGTCCAGAAACCAACCAAACACGAGGTCAAAGAGCAATCTTTCCCGCTTGCAACGAGCTGCGGAAATCGTATTTATCTCTCTTATCTTCGGAGATACAGCCGTTTTAATAATGCACTATTTTAAAGATTCTAAAATTTCCACTTCTTTGGACGACCATAGCGTATGAACCGCTTGTCGTCCAGAAACCAACCAAACACGAGGTCAAAGAGCAATCTTTCCCGCTTGCAACGAGCTGCGGAAATCGTATTTATCTCTCTTATCTTCGGAGATACAGCCGTTTTAATAATGCACTATTTTAAAGATTCTAAAATATCCTCTTCATTTAACTATTAATTAAAATGTTTATAGATATCTCATTAATCCTTTTGTGCATAAATAAATAGTGTATTTTATATAAGTTATATAAAATCGTATTCTCTGTTGTAATCTCTTTACTCGGAGAACAAAGTGAAACACGACCGTATCGCTCCGTGTCCGAAAACCGAATGTACACAAACGTTTACATTAGTATCCTTCGTGTTATTATTTCTTTTGTCGTCTATATCGCCGAAGATAAGAAAGATAAATACGATTTGCGCAGCTCATTGCAAGCGGGAAGGATCGTTCTTTGACCTCGTATTTGGTTGGTTTCTGGATGACAAACGGTTCATACGCTATGGTTGTCCAAATAAGTGGAAATTTTAGAATCTTTAAAATAGTTGATAATTCAAACGCATGTATTTTCGGAATTAAAAGAGGTAAGAACGATTTCCGCTGCTCGTTGCAAGCGGGAAGGATTGCCCCTTACACACATCTTTCATCTGTTTCTGCATGACAAGCGCTATTGTCCCCCAAAAAAGTGGAAGATATAGAATATCTAAAATCGTGCATTATTAAAACGTTTATAATTCCGAAGATATGAGAAATAAAAGCGATTTCCGGTGCAGGTTGCAAGAAGGAAAGATAGCTCTTTGATATCGTGTTTTGCGTATTTCTGTATAAAAATCGGTTCATACACTGTGATCACCCAAAGAGTGAAAATTTTAGAACCTTTGAAATAGTTGATAATTCAAACGCATGCGGTATTAAGAAAGGTAAGAACGATTTCCGCTGCTCGTTGCAAGCGGGATGGATTGCCCCTTGCACATATCTTTCATCTGTTTCTGCATGACAAGCGGTACATACGCTACTTTCGCCCAAAGAATTGGAAATTATAGAATATTTAAAATCGTGCATTATTAAAACGTTTATAACTCCGAAGATATGAGAGATAAAAGCGATTTCCGGTGCTCGTTGCAGGTGGGAAAGATAGCTCTTTGATATCGTGTTTTGCGTATTTCTGTATAAAAATCGGTTCATACACTGTGATCACCCAAAGAAGTGAAAATTTTAGAACCTTTGAAATAGTTGATAATTCAAACGCATGCGTTTTCGGTATTAAGAGAGGTAAGAACGATTTCCGCTGCTCGTTGCAAGCGGGAAGGATTGCCCCTTGCACATATCTTTCATCTGTTTTTGCATAACAAGCGGTACATACGCTACTTTCGCCCAAAGAATTGGAAATTATAGAATATTTAAAATCGTGCATTATTAAAACGTTTATAACTCCGAAGATATAAGAGATAAAAGCGATTTCCGCTGCTCTTTGCAAGAGGGAAAGATAGCTCTTTGATATCGTGTTTTGCGTGTTTCTGTATAAAAATCGGTTCATACACTGTGATCACCCAAAAAGTGAAAATTTTAGAATCTTTAAAATAGTGGATAATTCAACTGCATGTATTTTCGGAAATAAGAGAGCTAAGAAACATTTCCGCTGCAAGCGAGAAGGAATGCCCCTTGCACACGTCTTTCAGCTGTTTCTGCATGACAAGCGGTACATACACTACTTTCGCCCAAAGAAGTGGAAATTATAGAATATTTAAAATAGTGCATTATTAAAACGTTTATAACTCCGAATATATGAGAGATAAAAGCGATTTCCTGTGCTCGTTGCAAGAGCGAAAGATAGCACTTTGATATCGTGTTTTGCGTGTTTCTGTATAAGAATCGGTTCTTACACTGTGATCATCCAAAGAAGTGAAAATTTTAAAATCTTTAAAATAGTGGATAATTCAAAAGCATGTATTTTCGGAAATAAGACAGAGAAGAACGATTTCCGCTGCTCGTTGCAAGCGGGATGGTTTGCCCCTTGCACACATCTTTCATCTGTTTCTGCATGACAAGCGGTACATACGCTACTGTCCCCCAAAGAAGTGAAAAATGTAGAATATCTAAAATCGTGCATTATTACAACGTTGATAACTCCGAAGATATGAGAGATAAAAGCGATTTCCGGTGCTCGTTGCAAGAAGGAAAGATAGCTCTTTGATATCGTGTTTTGCGTGTTTCTGTATAAGAATCGGTTCATACACTGTGATCACTCTAAGAAGTGAAAATTTTAGAATCTTTAAAATAGTGGATAATTCAAACGCATGTATTTTCGGAAATAAGAGAGGTAAGAACGATTTCCGCTGCTCGTTGCAAGCGTGAAGGATTGCCCCTTGCACACATCTTTCATCTGTTTCTGCATGACAAGCGGTACATACGCTACTTTCGCCCAAATAAGTGGAAATTTTAGAATATTTAAAATCGTGCATTATTAAAACGTTTATAACTCCGAAGATATGAGAGACAAAAGCGATTTCCTGTGCTCGTTGCAAGAGCGAAAGATAGCTCTTTGATATCGTGTTTTGCGTGTTTCTGTATAAGAATCGGTTCTTACACTGTGATCGTCCAAAGGAGTGAAAATTTTAGAACCTTTGAAATAGTGGATAATTGAAACGCATGTATTTTCGGAAATAAGAGAGGTAAGAACGATTTCCGCTCCTCGTTGCAAGCGGGATTGTTTGCCCCTTGCACATATCTTTCATCTGTTTCTGCATGACAAGCGGTACATACGCTACTGTCCCCCAAAGAAGTGGAAAATATAGAATATCTAAAATCGTGCATTATTAAAACGTTTATAACTCCGAAGATATGAGAGATAAAAGCGATTTCCGGTGCTCGTTGCAAGAGCGAAAGATAGCTCTTTGATATCGTGTTTTGTGGGTTTCTGTATAAGAATCGGTTTTTACACTGTGATTATCCAAATAAGTGAAAATTTTTAAATCTTTAATATAGTGGATAGTGCAAACGCATGTATTTTCGGAAATAAGAGAGATTGGAACCATTTCCGCTGCTCGTTGCAAGCGGGTAGGATTGCCCCTTGCACATATCTTTCATCTGTTTCTGCATGACAAGCGGTACATACGCTACTTTCGCCCAAATAATTGGAAATTATAGAATATTTAAAATCGTGCATTATTAAAACGTTTATAACTCCGAAAATATGAGAGATAATAGCGATTTCCTGTGCTCGTTGCAAGAGGGAAAGATAGCTCTTTGATCTCCTGTTTTGTCCGTTTCTGTATAACACTCGTTTCATACATTATGATCATCCAAAGAAGGGAAAATATTTGATTCTTTAAAATAGTCGATTATTGAAACGCATATATCTTCGGAGGTAAGGAATGTAAAAACTATTCCCCCTGCTCGTTGCAAACGTGAAGGATTGCCCCTTGCACACATCTTTCATCTGGTTGTGCATGAGAAAGCGGTACATACGCTACTATCGCCCAAAAAAGTTTAAAATTTGGAATCTTTAAAATCGTGCATTATATAAAACGTCTATAACTACGAAGATAAGAGAGATAAAAACGATTTCCGGTGCTCGTTGCCAATGGGTAGGATTGCTTTTTGATGTTGTGTCTCCCGGTCCATACTTTGTGGTCGTCCAAAAAGTAGAAATTCTAGTGTCTTATAATAATTTACTATTTAAAATAGTACATTATTAAAATGGGTTGTATCTCCGAAAAAATGTTATATCGATATAGTTTGCGAAAGATGTTTAGGAATACATACCTAATGACAGACATACATTTACACTCGATAGTAAAATATTGTGATATTTTATAACGTTACAAAAATTATTAAGATGTTTTGACGGATACTTTAAAATACTTTATACTAAAATATTTTATCGGTGGAGAATTGCGAGAAAGAAATATTAGTAGGAAGATTATTATTGTATTCAGTCGTATAAAGTCGGTTATCGTACACGTAACAGTACGGTCATGATTCCCTTCGTTTTCGGAGTAAAGAGATCGTGACTGTCGAATGAATCGAATACTCGTGTACATAATTTAAATAAACTAATTAATTATTGCATTAAATGATGATTTAAAAATTTTTGAATCTTTTAATTAATCTTTTACGGTAGTGGAAATTTTTGAATATTTAAAATCGTGGATTATTTTTACGGCTGTATCTTGAAAGATAAGAGAGATTAATACGATATCCACAGCTCGTTGTTCGGAAAGGGAGTTTCTTAATAAGAAAAAAAAAAAACGAATAAGCGTTAAACAGAATGTAAATTTTAATTTAGCTTCGTACGATATGATGAATTTGAACGTATAATTTTTGGGTATTTAAGAAATTGCACAAAAAAAGAAAACGAATCTTTACGCATCTTATAATCGATTAGTTATATAAATATAATTAGGAATATCGATATCGAAAATGTTATCGATAAAGAAATTGTAAGACATCATTAAAGTTTATTAAAAAATATATAAAAAATATATAAATAATAAAATAAAGATAAGGAGAATAAGGTAAGTACAATACAAAAGTAAAATGTAAATTATTAACCGAACGGACGTCGTTAGAATATTATTACGGTCATAGTATCGAACGAGAATCGCGACACGAAAAATAAGAAGACATTATTCTTAGTCGTTTTCGGTTCGCAGAGCAAATAGGATCGGTTTTCGGTGCCGGAGTAAAGAACTGGTCGTTGGAAATACAATATCGTAGTAAAATAGTTTACGAAACATATAAATTATGGCCGTACGTATCATTAAGAAATTTTTTAAGTTACATAATAAATATTCGAAAGGGAAGAAAATTTTTAATCCTTAGAATCGCGTAAATTTGGAATCGCTGTTCGTCGGAAGGTAGGAGCGATCGCTACGATTTTCGATGCTCGTTACAAGGGGTAAATATTACTCTCTAGGTTCAATTTTTTGGCGATCGTACGTCAAGTGCGCGCATATATCGCATATTATAGGTATATATACACGTACGTATATACGATAATATAATATATAAAATAAACGTTAGAACATTTATACGATATTATATAGATAATTACGTTACATTAACGAAATAATTTCGCGTTCGTTAATGATAGAAATAATGCCATAATTATAAGAATGTCGGAATAATTATAAAACGACGCGATTCTTTACGATATTCCGTAATTATTATAAAATTTTGCAATAATTACGTACATGGAAAAATAATTATAAATATATTTATACATTATATTTATACAAATAACGGAATAATTAAGGATACGACGTAATAATTATACGAACGAGATCGTTATCGAACGTATTTCGTAATTATTTTAGGACGGAATAATTAACGATATCGAGTAATAATTATACATACGACGAAATAGCTATACGAAGGACGGATAATGAATTTTATGACGTAACAATTATACGTACGACGGTATAATTTCGTCTAGGATGCAAGAAATATAAAAAGAATATAATAATTCGAAGTCGGACGTAATAATCGTATCTTTAACGCGGCGATTATACGTATAAAGATCGATAATAACGAGAGAAACGAGGAGTAATTACAAAACGATGAAATACTAATCGATATTACGTTAATCGGAGGTATCACGTAATAATTACGCGTATCGATCGATTCGGATAACGGTCGTCGGTTCGCTCGTTACGGTACGGAGTTCTTTTTTTTCTTTTTTTTTTTAAATAAATATTTTTTGCCAAGATCGAAGAGCGAAACGCGATTCGGAAAAAGGAAAGAAAATGGAAATTAACAAAAAAAATTAGCCTATATACAATATACCATATACAGAATACATCGACCTTAAATAGGCAAGGATCGTAAGTTTCGGTCAGAGGGGCTGTGGCTAAGTCGGAACGCTGCTTCTTCCGCACGCGAAAGGACTCGCGTTCGAGACTCGCTTTCTCGACTCGAGTTTTTTTCGCGAGCGACGGACAACTTCTCAACTTGCCACGAGGGAATGACCCTCGGTGTCTTTCTCCCGCTACGGACTTGGGAAGTCACTCTCCGGTCTAGGGGGTTTTTCACCCAGGAGACCACTCTCTCCGGTCCGGGGGGTGTCCCCCGGGCCGGACTCAAATTTTGGAGGAGGCACTGGCGGAGGTTAGACGGGGAGGGCTATATCGCGCGATCTCTCTTGCCGGCTTTTGCTCCCGGATACAGAGAGCGAGGCTCGGCCTCTTTCGCAGCCATACAATTAGCTCGATGGCGCGTAAAAGTATCGAGTGTCGAGCCTGTCGGCGCGCGATCAAAGAAATAGAAGCGAAAAAGAGAAAAGAAAAGGATCGGAAGAAAGAATAGAAATAAGAATAAATTTATTTTTTGGGAAGGAAGAAGAAGGAAGATACGTACTTTTAAAACGCACGATATCTAAAATTATTTATACGTAATACATATATATATTTAAAAACACATACAAACGTACAGAGATTTATATAGAAACACAGAGATATTTATTCGTCGCATAATACGTTAATAATTTCGTTAACATCCCCGAGGATATTTTTCTCGGAACAGCGCGTACAAATTTAAGATCGAAGGTACGTACGACGCGGTAACGAGGAAATAACGGGACGATTAAATATATTCGGCAATAACTCGGAATAATCATGGACGCGATTATCATCGAAATAGCGCGTAATCGAGAACGAAACGATCGAAATCGAAGAGACGAAAAGAAAGAAATGAACGATCGGAAGGGACGAGATCGAGGTAACAATTAACGCGCGAATCACATGGATGTATATTTTCGGTAGGAAATTTGGACGAAATCGATTCGTAGTCGGATCGTTAGCGAGACATTAGCTATTTCGGAGACGCGAAGATACGCGACCTCGGGTATCGGATGTCGAGCATCGGGCGGTAACAAAGCATCCGTACGCGATCGAAGAAAGAAACGGAGCAAAGATAGGAATTATTTCGTTCGTTCGGCGAATCGGAAGAAGAAGGAGAGAAAGAGAAAGAGAAACGGAAACACGTAATTTAAAAACGATACGTATCTCGATACGATCGGATAAAATAGAATACGATATATTTTTAGGATTATTATTAGAACGATCGTTACGAACGTTATCATTAATAGGATTATTTTTACGATCGTAACGACGAACACAATCGCGACAGGACGAAGCAGAAAGACAGTAGCGGTATATCGTGGCTTCGTATCGGCTTAACGGTTACGAAGAGACACGGCCTTGGCTATCGAGCGTCGGGTGTCGGGTATCGAGCGTCGGGTGTCGGGTATCGGGTGTCGAGCATCGAGCGTCGAACGGTAAAGAAAAGGATTCGCGATCGAAGAAAGAAAGAGAGGAAAGATACGGTAGATATTTTCTCGTGGATTTTAACAGGAGAAGAAGAGATGGAAATATAAATACGAAAGGATACGTACGGAGATACGACGATACAAAATTCAAGGTAATTACGTACGACGACGGCTATCCTCCGTACAATGACGATTAAAAGGAGCTCCGTTATTACCATTTAATTTCAACGATTACCATAAATTTTTTTTATCATCGACGAAGAACGTTATAGGTTTACGGTTACAACGCGACGTTACGTTTATATACATATAGACGCGAAGAAGCGAAAGAACGAAATTTTTTAGTCGGCGAGAAGAAGAAAGACGAACGAATAATCAGAGCGTGGAGGAATTAATCGGGATTACAGGAAAATAGGTGGCAGTATCGGCGTATCGATTAATCGTTAATTCGTAAGAAAGAGGGGGGGGGGGAAGTCGGGACAGAAAAGGGATTCGTTCCGTTCGATTTCGAAGGAGGAATTAATCGGGTTCGCAAAGCGACAGGTAGCTCGTATCACTCGTTCTCGACGATACATCTTTCTCGAATACGAACGAAATATTCTCGGATCAGATCAGATCGGTGGAAATTACACACGCGTACGATAAACGGCGAGGACGAGGCGAGAATAAGTTTTCCCCAGGGGCTGCGATCATCGGACCGCAGTACGGGTTTAGCGCACCCGGGGTACCCGAGCTCGAACAGATCGTAAGCTAGAGAGAATTTTTGGAGCAATAAGCGACCAGACGATAAGAAGAAGAATTTTCATTCGGAACACGGACGAATAAGTATCGGAAAATTTTGGAGTCGGTTAGAAGATACGGTCGGAAGATAAGCGAAATCGATACAGATGGCTATCATTCTCGTAAATTTGACTCACGATCGAAAAGACGATCGAGGATAAAAACGATAGATATCCAGAGATATAGAAATACAAGAAGTTAGAAAACTACACATCGACGATTACAATACGGTAATAGACGGTACGGTATAAATACGTATATTCCGATATACATAGAAATTAGAGGAAAATGGCGTCGCACCATTTATTCCCGTTACACGATACAATTTACGGTTGTTGTGACAGCGATCGTAATCTCGCCGTTATACTCTTTCTGTCCTTCCCGACGTCCTTACCGGAAATGGAGACAGCCCCCCTCCTATTTGCTGCTGATCGTGTAATCTGTAACTGACCGAAAAATTAAAAATGATATGTTGATATATCGATTCCTTCGAAGACACTGACAAAGCCATCTATGGAATATACGTTGCTCGGAAGAAATATAGTCGCCCTCTGTCCCCTGAAAACGACTATTCCGTGATTAATAATTGTAATTATTCCTTTTCCTCTTAATTTGTGTCGAAATAATAGAGAAAGATATCTCCAAAAAATCGTATCTTCGTTCCTTTGTAATTTTCTTTCGTTTTTCGTGTCGTCGATCGATTCGATGAAATTGACGAATGATGCCATCTATCCTTTTCCGAATATCTCCGAAATATTCCATCTTCGTTCCGTTCTTATTCTCCCTTTTCCCACAGCTTTCTTCCTTTTTCCTCCTGTTTTCCAATCGTCGATAAGATCGTGAGAACGAGCGTGCAGCGCCCTCTCTGTCCTTCCTTACCTTTGTCCTGTTCGATATTGGTATCGATGTAAAATATTACGTCCGATATTTCGTTGCGTGCTTACCCTCTCGTTTCCGATAATTTCTTCCGTTTGTATTGCTTCGATCGTGATCGAAACCATCTTCTCGATCTCCGATAAATATCTGTATAAATTTCTAAAAGATCGCGCCGTATGTTCTCTTCGTCTTCCTTCCACTGATGA